>NW_026999545.1:0-76999 GCF_037126465.1 Ornithodoros turicata | reverse complement strand
ACGACAGCACCTCTACCAGTTCGGGCTAATACAGGCGCGCCTTCTCCTCCGGGGTACAAACGGTCCCTTTCTCTTGCTCCTCACTCACGTTTGCTTTAAGGGAAAAAAAGGGGGTAGAACTTCCTACCCAAGCTGGTAGAACGACAGCACCTCTACCAGTTCGGGCTAATACAGGCGCGCCTTCTCCTCCGGGGTACAAACGGTCCCTTTCTCTTGCTCCTCACTCACGTTTGCTTTAAGGGAAAAAAAGGGGGTAGAACTTCCTACCCAAGCTGGTAGAACGACAGCACCTCTACCAGTTCGGGCTAATACAGGCGCGCCTTCTCCTCCGGGGTACAAACGGTCCCTTTCTCTTGCTCCTCACTCACGTTTGCTTTAAGGGAAAAAAGGGGGTAGAACTTCCTACCCAAGCTGGTAGAACGACAGCACCTCTACCAGTTCGGGCTAATACAGGCGCGCCTTCTCCTCCGGGGTACAAACGGTCCCTTTCTCTTGCTCCTCACTCACGTTTGCTTTAAGGGAAAAAAAGCGGGTAGAACTTCCTACCCAGGCTGGTAGAACGACAGCACCTCTACCAGTTCGGGCTAATACAGGCGCGCCTTCTCCTCCGGGGTACAAACGTCCCTTTCTCTTGCCCCTCACTCACGTTTGCTTTAAGGGAAAAAAAGGGGGTAGAACTTCCTACCCAAGCTGGTAGAACGACAGCACCTCTACCAGTTCGGGCTAATACAGGCGCGCCTTCTCCTCCGGGGTACAAACGGTCCCTTTCTCTTGCTCCTGACTCACGTTTGCTTTAAGGGAAAAAAAGGGGGTAGAACTTCCTACCCAAGCTGGTAGAACGACAGCACCTCTACCAGTTCGGGCTAATACAGGCGCGCCTTCTCCTCCGGGGTACAAACGGTCCCTTTCTCTTGCTCCTCACTCACGTTTGCTTTAAGGGAAAAAAAGGGGGTAGAACTTCCTACCCAAGCTGGTAGAACGACAGCACCTCTACCAGTTCGGGCTAATACAGGCGCGCCTTCTCCTCCGGGGTACAAACGGTCCCTTTCTCTTGCTCCTCACTCACGTTTGCTTTAAGGGAAAAAAGGGGGTAGAACTTCCTACCCAAGCTGGTAGAACGACAGCACCTCTACCAGTTCGGGCTAATACAGGCGCGCCTTCTCCTCCGGGGGTACAAACGGTCCCTTTCCCTTGCTCCTCACTCACGTTTGCTTTAAGGGAAAAAAAGGGGGTAGAACTTCCTACCCAAGCTGGTAGAACGACAGCACCTCTACCAGTTCGGGCTAATACAGGCGCGCCTTCTCCTCCGGGGTACAAACGGTCCCTTTCTCTTGCTCCTCACTCACGTTTGCTTTAAGGGAAAAAAAGGGGTAGAACTTCCTACCCAAGCTGGTAGAACGACAGCACCTCTACCAGTTCGGGCTAATACAGGCGCGCCTTCTCCTCCGGGGTACAAACGGTCCCTTTCTCTTGCTCCTCACTCACGTTTGCTTTAAGGGAAAAAAAGGGGGTAGAACTTCCTACCCAAGCTGGTAGAACGACAGCACCTCTACCAGTTCGGGCTAATACAGGCGCGCCTTCTCCTCCGGGGGTACAAACGGTCCCTTTCCCTTGCTCCTCACTCACGTTTGCTTTAAGGGAAAAAAAGGGAGTAGAACTTCCTACCCAAGCTGGTAGAACGACAGCACCTCTACCAGTTCGTGCTAATACAGGCGCGCCTTCTCCTCCGGGGTACAAACGGTCCCTTTCTCTTGCTCCTCACTCACGTTTGCTTTAAGGGAAAAAAAGGGGGTAGAACTTCCTACCCAAGCTGGTAGAACGACAGCACCTCTACCAGTTCGGGCTAATACAGGCGCGCCTTCTCCTCCGGGGTACAAACGGTCCCTTTCTCTTGCTCCTCACTCACGTTTGCTTTAAGGGAAAAAAAGGGGGTAGAACTTCCTACCCAAGCTGGTAGAACGACAGCACCTCTACCAGTTCGGGCTAATACAGGCGCGCCTTCTCCTCCGGGGTACAAACGGTCCCTTTCTCTTGCTCCTCACTCACGTTTGCTTTAAGGGAAAAAAGGGGGTAGAACTTCCTACCCAAGCTGGTAGAACGACAGCACCTCTACCAGTTCGGGCTAATACCGGCGCGCCTTCTCCTCCGGGGTACAAACGGTCCCTTTCTCTTGCTCCTCACTCACGTTTGCTTTAAGGGAAAAAAAGGGGGTAGAACTTCCTACCCAAGCTGGTAGAATGACAGCACCTCTACAAGTTCGGGCTAATACAGGCGCGCCTTCTCCTCCGGGGTACAAACGGTCCCTTTCTCTTGCTCCTCACTCACGTTTGCTTTAAGGGAAAAAAGGGGGTAGAACTTCCTACCCAAGCTGGTAGAACGACAGCACCTCTACCAGTTCGGGCTAATACAGGCGCGCCTTCTCCTCCGGGGTACAAACGGTCCCTTTCTCTTGCTCCTCACTCACGTTTGCTTTAAGGGAAAAAAAGGGGGTAGAACTTCCTACCCAAGCTGGTAGAACGACAGCACCTCTACCAGTTCGGGCTAATACAGGCGCGCCTTCTCCTCCGGGGTACAAACGGTCCCTTTCTCTTGCTCCTCACTCACGTTTGCTTTAAGGGAAAAAAGGGGGTAGAACTTCCTACCCAAGCTGGTAGAACGACAGCACCTCTACCAGTTCGGGCTAATACAGGCGCGCCTTCTCCTCCGGGGTACAAACGGTCCCTTTCTCTTGCTCCTCACTCACGTTTTCTCTAAGGGAAAAAAAGGGGTAGAACTTCCTACCCTACCCAAGCTGGTAGAACGACAGCACCTCTACCAGTTCGGGCTAATACAGGCGCGCCTTCTCCTCCGGGGTACAAACGGTCCCTTTCTCTTGCTCCTCACTCACGTTTGCTTTAAGGAAAAAAAATGGGGTAGAACTTCCTACCCAAGCTGGTAGGACGACAGCACCTCTACCAGTTCGGGCTAATACAGGCGCGCCTTCTCCTCCGGGGTACAAACGGTCCCTTTCTCTTGCTCCTCACTCACGTTTGCTTTAAGGGAAAAAAAGGGGGTAGAACTTCCTACCCAAGCTGGTAGGACGACAGCACCTCTACCAGTTCGGGCTAATACAGGCGCGCCTTCTCCTCCGGGGTACAAACGGTCCCTTTCTCTTGCTCCTCACTCACGTTTGCTTTAAGGGAAAAAAAGGGGGTAGAACTTCCTACCCAAGCTGGTAGAACGACAGCACCTCTACCAGTTCGGGCTAATACAGGCGCGCCTTCTCCTCCGGGGTACAAACGGTCCCTTTCTCTTGCTCCTCACTCACGTTTGCTTTAAGGGAAAAAAGGGGGTAGAACTTCCTACCCAAGCTGGTAGAACGACAGCACCTCTACCAGTTCGGGCTAATACCGGCGCGCCTTCTCCTCCGGGGTACAAACGGTCCCTTTCTCTTGCTCCTCACTCACGTTTGCTTTAAGGGAAAAAAAGGGGGTAGAACTTCCTACCCAAGCTGGTAGAACGACAGCACCTCTACAAGTTCGGGCTAATACAGGCGCGCCTTCTCCTCCGGGGTACAAACGGTCCCTTTCTCTTGCTCCTCACTCACGTTTGCTTTAAGGGAAAAAAGGGGGTAGAACTTCCTACCCAAGCTGGTAGAACGACAGCACCTCTACCAGTTCGGGCTAATACAGGCGCGCCTTCTCCTCCGGGGTACAAACGGTCCCTTTCTCTTGCTCCTCACTCACGTTTGCTTTAAGGGAAAAAAAGGGGGTAGAACTTCCTACCCAAGCTGGTAGAACGACAGCACCTCTACCAGTTCGGGCTAATACAGGCGCGCCTTCTCCTCCGGGGTACAAACGGTCCCTTTCTCTTGCTCCTCACTCACGTTTGCTTTAAGGGAAAAAAGGGGGTAGAACTTCCTACCCAAGCTGGTAGAACGACAGCACCTCTACCAGTTCGGGCTAATACAGGCGCGCCTTCTCCTCCGGGGTACAAACGGTCCCTTTCTCTTGCTCCTCACTCACGTTTTCTCTAAGGGAAAAAAAGGGGTAGAACTTCCTACCCTACCCAAGCTGGTAGAACGACAGCACCTCTACCAGTTCGGGCTAATACAGGCGCGCCTTCTCCTCCGGGGTACAAACGGTCCCTTTCTCTTGCTCCTCACTCACGTTTGCTTTAAGGAAAAAAAAATGGGGTAGAACTTCCTACCCAAGCTGGTAGGACGACAGCACCTCTACCAGTTCGGGCTAATACAGGCGCGCCTTCTCCTCCGGGGTACAAACGGTCCCTTTCTCTTGCTCCTCACTCACGTTTGCTTTAAGGGAAAAAAAGGGGGTAGAACTTCCTACCCAAGCTGGTAGGACGACAGCACCTCTACCAGTTCGGGCTAATACAGGCGCGCCTTCTCCTCCGGGGTACAAACGGTCCCTTTCTCTTGCTCCTCACTCACGTTTGCTTTAAGGGAAAAAAAGGGGTAGAACTTCCTACCCAAGCTGGTAGAACGACAGCACCTCTACCATTTCGGGCCAATGCAGGCGCGCCTTCTCCTCCGGGGCACAAACGGTCCCTTTCCCATGCTCCTCACTCACGTTTACTTTAAGGGAAAAAAAGGGGGTAGAACTTCCTACCCAAGCTGGTAGAACGACAGCACCTCTACTAGTTCGGGCTAATACAGGCGCGCCTTCTCCTCCGGGGTACAAACGGTCCCTTTCTCTTGCTCCTCACTCACGTTTGCTTTAAGGGAAAAAAAGGGGGTAGAACTTCCTACCCAAGCTGGTAGAACGACAGCACCTCTACCAGTTCGGGCTAATACAGGCGCGCCTTCTCCTCCGGGGTACAAACGGTCCCTTTCTCTTGCTCCTCACTCACGTTTGCTTTAAGGGAAAAAAAGGGGGTAGAACTTCCTACCCAAGCTGGTAGAACGACAGCACCTCTACCAGTTCGGGCTAATACAGGCGCGCCTTCTCCTCCGGGGTACAAACGGTCCCTTTCTCTTGCTCCTCACTCACGTTTGCTTTAAGGGAAAAAAGGGGGTAGAACTTCCTACCCAAGCTGGTAGAACGACAGCACCTCTACCAGTTCGGGCTAATACCGGCGCGCCTTCTCCTCCGGGGTACAAACGGTCCCTTTCTCTTGCTCCTCACTCACGTTTGCTTTAAGGGAAAAAAAGGGGGTAGAACTTCCTACCCAGGCTGGTAGAACGACAGCACCTCTACCAGTTCGGGCTAATACAGGCGCGCCTTCTCCTCCGGGGTACAAACGGTCCCTTTCTCTTGCTCCTCACTCACGTTTGCTTTAAGGGAAAAAAAGGGGGTAGAACTTCCTACCCAAGCTGGTAGAACGACAGCACCTCTACCAGTTCGGGCTAATACAGGCGCGCCTTCTCCTCCGGGGTACAAACGGCCCCTTTCTCTTGCTCCTCACTCACGTTTGCTTTAAGGGAAAAAAAGGGGGTAGAACTTCCTACCCAAGCTGGTAGAACGACAGCACCTCTACCAGTTCGGGCTAATACAGGCGCGCCTTCTCCTCCGGGGTACAAACGGTCCCTTTCTCTTGCTCCCAAGCTGGTAGAACGACAGCACCTCTACCAGTTCGGGCTAATACAGGCGCGCCTTCTCCTCCGGGGTACAAACGGTTCCTTTCTCTTGCTCCTCACTCACGTTTGCTTTAAGGGAAAAAAAGGGGGTAGAACTTCCTACCCAAGCTGGTAGAACGACAGCACCTCTACCAGTTCGGGCTAATACAGGCGCGCCTTCTCCTCCGGGGTACAAACGGTCCCTTTCTCTTGCTCCTCACTCACGTTTGCTTTAAGGGAAAAAAAGGGGGTAGAACTTCCTACCCAAGCTGGTAGAACGACAGCACCTCTACCAGTTCGGGCTAATACAGGCGCGCCTTCTCCTCCGGGGGTACAAACGGTCCCTTTCCCTTGCTCCTCACTCACGTTTGCTTTAAGGGAAAACAAGGGGGTAGAACTTCCTACCCAAGCTGGTAGAACGACAGCACCTCTACCAGTTCGGGCTAATACAGGCGCGCCTTCTCCTCCGGGGTACAAACGGTCCCTTTCTCTTGCTCCTCACTCACGTTTGCTTTAAGGGAAAAAAAGGGGGTAGAACTTCCTACCCAAGCTGGTAGAACGACAGCACCTCTACCAGTTCGGGCTAATACAGGCGCGCCTTCTCCTCCGGGGTACAAACGGTCCCTTTCTCTTGCTCCTCACTCACGTTTGCTTTAAGGGAAAAAAAGGGGGTAGAACTTCCTACCCAAGCTGGTAGAACGACAGCACCTCTACCAGTTCGGGCTAATACAGGCGCGCCTTCTCCTCCGGGGTACAAACGGTCCCTTTCTCTTGCTCCTCACTCACGTTTGCTTTAAGGGAAAAAAGGGGGTAGAACTTCCTACCCAAGCTGGTAGAACGACAGCACCTCTACCAGTTCGGGCTAATACAGGCGCGCCTTCTCCTCCGGGGTACAAACGGTCCCTTTCTCTTGCTCCTCACTCACGTTTGCTTTAAGGGAAAAAAAGGGGGTAGAACTTCCTACCCAGGCTGGTAGAACGACAGCACCTCTACCAGTTCGGGCTAATACAGGCGCGCCTTCTCCTCCGGGGTACAAACGGTCCCTTTCTCTTGCCCCTCACTCACGTTTGCTTTAAGGGAAAAAAAGGGGGTAGAACTTCCTACCCAAGCTGGTAGAACGACAGCACCTCTACCAGTTCGGGCTAATACAGGCGCGCCTTCTCCTCCGGGGTACAAACGGTCCCTTTCTCTTGCTCCTGACTCACGTTTGCTTTAAGGGAAAAAAAGGGGGTAGAACTTCCTACCCAAGCTGGTAGAACGACAGCACCTCTACCAGTTCGGGCTAATACAGGCGCGCCTTCTCCTCCGGGGTACAAACGGTCCCTTTCTCTTGCTCCTCACTCACGTTTGCTTTAAGGGAAAAAAAGGGGGTAGAACTTCCTACCCAAGCTGGTAGAACGACAGCACCTCTACCAGTTCGGGCTAATACAGGCGCGCCTTCTCCTCCGGGGTACAAACGGTCCCTTTCTCTTGCTCCTCACTCACGTTTGCTTTAAGGGAAAAAAGGGGGTAGAACTTCCTACCCAAGCTGGTAGAACGACAGCACCTCTACCAGTTCGGGCTAATACAGGCGCGCCTTCTCCTCCGGGGGTACAAACGGTCCCTTTCCCTTGCTCCTCACTCACGTTTGCTTTAAGGGAAAAAAAGGGGGTAGAACTTCCTACCCAAGCTGGTAGAACGACAGCACCTCTACCAGTTCGGGCTAATACAGGCGCGCCTTCTCCTCCGGGGTACAAACGGTCCCTTTCTCTTGCTCCTCACTCACGTTTGCTTTAAGGGAAAAAAAGGGGTAGAACTTCCTACCCAAGCTGGTAGAACGACAGCACCTCTACCAGTTCGGGCTAATACAGGCGCGCCTTCTCCTCCGGGGTACAAACGGTCCCTTTCTCTTGCTCCTCACTCACGTTTGCTTTAAGGGAAAAAAAGGGGGTAGAACTTCCTACCCAAGCTGGTAGAACGACAGCACCTCTACCAGTTCGGGCTAATACAGGCGCGCCTTCTCCTCCGGGGGTACAAACGGTCCCTTTCCCTTGCTCCTCACTCACGTTTGCTTTAAGGGAAAAAAAGGGAGTAGAACTTCCTACCCAAGCTGGTAGAACGACAGCACCTCTACCAGTTCGTGCTAATACAGGCGCGCCTTCTCCTCCGGGGTACAAACGGTCCCTTTCTCTTGCTCCTCACTCACGTTTGCTTTAAGGGAAAAAAAGGGGGTAGAACTTCCTACCCAAGCTGGTAGAACGACAGCACCTCTACCAGTTCGGGCTAATACAGGCGCGCCTTCTCCTCCGGGGTACAAACGGTCCCTTTCTCTTGCTCCTCACTCACGTTTGCTTTAAGGGAAAAAAAGGGGGTAGAACTTCCTACCCAAGCTGGTAGAACGACAGCACCTCTACCAGTTCGGGCTAATACAGGCGCGCCTTCTCCTCCGGGGTACAAACGGTCCCTTTCTCTTGCTCCTCACTCACGTTTGCTTTAAGGGAAAAAAGGGGGTAGAACTTCCTACCCAAGCTGGTAGAACGACAGCACCTCTACCAGTTCGGGCTAATACCGGCGCGCCTTCTCCTCCGGGGTACAAACGGTCCCTTTCTCTTGCTCCTCACTCACGTTTGCTTTAAGGGAAAAAAAGGGGGTAGAACTTCCTACCCAAGCTGGTAGAACGACAGCACCTCTACAAGTTCGGGCTAATACAGGCGCGCCTTCTCCTCCGGGGTACAAACGGTCCCTTTCTCTTGCTCCTCACTCACGTTTGCTTTAAGGGAAAAAAGGGGGTAGAACTTCCTACCCAAGCTGGTAGAACGACAGCACCTCTACCAGTTCGGGCTAATACAGGCGCGCCTTCTCCTCCGGGGTACAAACGGTCCCTTTCTCTTGCTCCTCACTCACGTTTGCTTTAAGGGAAAAAAAGGGGGTAGAACTTCCTACCCAAGCTGGTAGAACGACAGCACCTCTACCAGTTCGGGCTAATACAGGCGCGCCTTCTCCTCCGGGGTACAAACGGTCCCTTTCTCTTGCTCCTCACTCACGTTTGCTTTAAGGGAAAAAAGGGGGTAGAACTTCCTACCCAAGCTGGTAGAACGACAGCACCTCTACCAGTTCGGGCTAATACAGGCGCGCCTTCTCCTCCGGGGTACAAACGGTCCCTTTCTCTTGCTCCTCACTCACGTTTTCTCTAAGGGAAAAAAAGGGGTAGAACTTCCTACCCTACCCAAGCTGGTAGAACGACAGCACCTCTACCAGTTCGGGCTAATACAGGCGCGCCTTCTCCTCCGGGGTACAAACGGTCCCTTTCTCTTGCTCCTCACTCACGTTTGCTTTAAGGAAAAAAAATGGGGTAGAACTTCCTACCCAAGCTGGTAGGACGACAGCACCTCTACCAGTTCGGGCTAATACAGGCGCGCCTTCTCCTCCGGGGTACAAACGGTCCCTTTCTCTTGCTCCTCACTCACGTTTGCTTTAAGGGAAAAAAAGGGGGTAGAACTTCCTACCCAAGCTGGTAGGACGACAGCACCTCTACCAGTTCGGGCTAATACAGGCGCGCCTTCTCCTCCGGGGTACAAACGGTCCCTTTCTCTTGCTCCTCACTCACGTTTGCTTTAAGGGAAAAAAAGGGGTAGAACTTCCTACCCAAGCTGGTAGAACGACAGCACCTCTACCATTTCGGGCCAATGCAGGCGCGCCTTCTCCTCCGGGGCACAAACGGTCCCTTTCCCATGCTCCTCACTCACGTTTACTTTAAGGGTAAAAAAGGGGGTAGAACTTCCTACCCAAGCTGGTAGAACGACAGCACCTCTACTAGTTCGGGCTAATACAGGCGCGCCTTCTCCTCCGGGGTACAAACGGTCCCTTTCTCTTGCTCCTCACTCACGTTTGCTTTAAGGGAAAAAAAGGGGGTAGAACTTCCTACCCAAGCTGGTAGAACGACAGCACCTCTACCAGTTCGGGCTAATACAGGCGCGCCTTCTCCTCCGGGGTACAAACGGTCCCTTTCTCTTGCTCCTCACTCACGTTTGCTTTAAGGGAAAAAAAGGGGGTAGAACTTCCTACCCAAGCTGGTAGAACGACAGCACCTCTACCAGTTCGGGCTAATACAGGCGCGCCTTCTCCTCCGGGGTACAAACGGTCCCTTTCTCTTGCTCCTCACTCACGTTTGCTTTAAGGGAAAAAAGGGGGTAGAACTTCCTACCCAAGCTGGTAGAACGACAGCACCTCTACCAGTTCGGGCTAATACAGGCGCGCCTTCTCCTCCGGGGTACAAACGGTCCCTTTCTCTTGCTCCTCACTCACGTTTGCTTTAAGGGAAAAAAAGGGGGTAGAACTTCCTACCCAAGCTGGTAGAACGACAGCACCTCTACCAGTTCGGGCTAATACAGGCGCGCCTTCTCCTCCGGGGTACAAACGGTCCCTTTCTCTTGCTCCTCACTCACGTTTTCTTTAAGGGAAAAAAAGGGGGTAGAACTTCCTACCCAAGCTGGTAGAACGACAGCACCTCTACCAGTTCGGGCTAATACAGGCGCGCCTTCTCCTCCGGGGTACAAACGGTCCCTTTCTCTTGCTCCTCACTCACGTTTGCTTTAAGGGAAAAAAAGGGGGTAGAACTTCCTACCCAAGCTGGTAGAACGACAGCACCTCTACCAGTTCGGGCTAATACAGGCGCGCCTTCTCCTCCGGGGTACAAACGGTCCCTTTCTCTTGCTCCTCACTCACGTTTGCTTTAAGGGAAAAAAAGGGGGTAGAACTTCCTACCCAAGCTGGTAGAACGACAGCACCTCTACCAGTTCGGGCTAATACAGGCGCGCCTTCTCCTCCGGGGTACAAACGGTCCCTTTCTCTTGCTCCTCACTCACGTTTGCTTTAAGGGAAAAAAAGGGGGTAGAACTTCCTACCCAAGCTGGTAGAACGACAGCACCTCTACCAGTTCGGGCTAATACAGGCGCGCCTTCTCCTCCGGGGTACAAACGGTCCCTTTCTCTTGCTCCTCACTCACGTTTGCTTTAAGGGAAAAAAAGGGGGTAGAACTTCCTACCCAAGCTGGTAGAACGACAGCACCTCTACCAGTTCGGGCTAATACAGGCGCGCCTTCTCCTCCGGGGTACAAACGGTCCCTTTCTCTTGCTCCTCACTCACGTTTGCTTTAAGGGAAAAAAGGGGGTAGAACTTCCTACCCAAGCTGGTAGAACGACAGCACCTCTACCAGTTCGGGCTAATACAGGCGCGCCTTCTCCTCCGGGGTACAAACGGTCCCTTTCTCTTGCTCCTCACTCACGTTTGCTTTAAGGAAAAAAAATGGGGTAGAACTTCCTACCCAAGCTGGTAGGACGACAGCACCTCTACCAGTTCGGGCTAATACAGGCGCGCCTTCTCCTCCGGGGTACAAACGGTCCCTTTCTCTTGCTCCTCACTCACGTTTGCTTTAAGGGAAAAAAAGGGGGTAGAACTTCCTACCCAAGCTGGTAGGACGACAGCACCTCTACCAGTTCGGGCTAATACAGGCGCGCCTTCTCCTCCGGGGTACAAACGGTCCCTTTCTCTTGCTCCTCACTCACGTTTGCTTTAAGGGAAAAAAAGGGGTAGAACTTCCTACCCAAGCTGGTAGAACGACAGCACCTCTACCATTTCGGGCCAATGCAGGCGCGCCTTCTCCTCCGGGGGTACAAACGGTCCCTTTCCCTTGCTCCTCACTCACGTTTGCTTTAAGGGAAAAAAAGGGAGTAGAACTTCCTACCCAAGCTGGTAGAACGACAGCACCTCTACCAGTTCGTGCTAATACAGGCGCGCCTTCTCCTCCGGGGTACAAACGGTCCCTTTCTCTTGCTCCTCACTCACGTTTGCTTTAAGGGAAAAAAAGGGGGTAGAACTTCCTACCCAAGCTGGTAGAACGACAGCACCTCTACCAGTTCGGGCTAATACAGGCGCGCCTTCTCCTCCGGGGTACAAACGGTCCCTTTCTCTTGCTCCTCACTCACGTTTTCTCTAAGGGAAAAAAAGGGGTAGAACTTCCTACCCTACCCAAGCTGGTAGAACGACAGCACCTCTACCAGTTCGGGCTAATACAGGCGCGCCTTCTCCTCCGGGGTACAAACGGTCCCTTTCTCTTGCTCCTCACTCACGTTTGCTTTAAGGAAAAAAAATGGGGTAGAACTTCCTACCCAAGCTGGTAGGACGACAGCACCTCTACCAGTTCGGGCTAATACAGGCGCGCCTTCTCCTCCGGGGTACAAACGGTCCCTTTCTCTTGCTCCTCACTCACGTTTGCTTTAAGGGAAAAAAAGGGGGTAGAACTTCCTACCCAAGCTGGTAGGACGACAGCACCTCTACCAGTTCGGGCTAATACAGGCGCGCCTTCTCCTCCGGGGTACAAACGGTCCCTTTCTCTTGCTCCTCACTCACGTTTGCTTTAAGGGAAAAAAAGGGGTAGAACTTCCTACCCAAGCTGGTAGAACGACAGCACCTCTACCATTTCGGGCCAATGCAGGCGCGCCTTCTCCTCCGGGGGTACAAACGGTCCCTTTCCCTTGCTCCTCACTCACGTTTGCTTTAAGGGAAAAAAAGGGAGTAGAACTTCCTACCCAAGCTGGTAGAACGACAGCACCTCTACCAGTTCGTGCTAATACAGGCGCGCCTTCTCCTCCGGGGTACAAACGGTCCCTTTCTCTTGCTCCTCACTCACGTTTGCTTTAAGGGAAAAAAAGGGGGTAGAACTTCCTACCCAAGCTGGTAGAACGACAGCACCTCTACCAGTTCGGGCTAATACAGGCGCGCCTTCTCCTCCGGGGTACAAACGGTCCCTTTCTCTTGCTCCTCACTCACGTTTGCTTTAAGGGAAAAAAAGGGGGTAGAACTTCCTACCCAAGCTGGTAGAACGACAGCACCTCTACCAGTTCGGGCTAATACAGGCGCGCCTTCTCCTCCGGGGTACAAACGGTCCCTTTCTCTTGCTCCTCACTCACGTTTGCTTTAAGGGAAAAAAAGGGGGTAGAACTTCCTACCCAAGCTGGTAGGACGACAGCACCTCTACCAGTTCGGGCTAATACAGGCGCGCCTTCTCCTCCGGGGTACAAACGGTCCCTTTCTCTTGCTCCTCACTCACGTTTGCTTTAAGGGAAAAAAAGGGGGTAGAAAGCTGGTAGGACGACAGCACCTCTACCAGTTCGGGCTAATACAGGCGCGCCTCCTCCTCCGGGGTACAAACGGTCCCTTTCTCTTGCTCCTCACTCACGTTTGCTTTAAGGGAAAAAAAGGGGTAGAACTTCCTACCCAAGCTGGTAGAACGACAGCACCTCTACCATTTCGGGCCAATGCAGGCGCGCCTTCTCCTCCGGGGCACAAACGGTCCCTTTCCCATGCTCCTCACTCACGTTTGCTTTAAGGGAAAAAAAGGGGGTAGAACTTCCTACCCAAGCTGGTAGAACGACAGCACCTCTACTAGTTCGGGCTAATACAGGCGCGCCTTCTCCTCCGGGGTACAAACGGTCCCTTTCTCTTGCTCCTCACTCACGTTTGCTTTAAGGGAAAAAAAGGGGGTAGAACTTCCTACCCAAGCTGGTAGGACGACAGCACCTCTACCAGTTCGGGCTAATACAGGCGCGCCTTCTCCTCCGGGGTACAAACGGTCCCTTTCTCTTGCTCCTCACTCACGTTTGCTTTAAGGGAAAAAAAGGGGTAGAACTTCCTACCCAAGCTGGTAGAACGACAGCACCTCTACCATTTCGGGCCAATGCAGGCGCGCCTTCTCCTCCGGGGCACAAACGGTCCCTTTCCCATGCTCCTCACTCACGTTTGCTTTAAGGGAAAAAAAGGGGTAGAACTTCCTACCCAAGCTGGTAGAACGACAGCACTTCTACCATTTCGGGCCCATCCAGGCGCGCCTTCTCCTCTGGGGTACAAACGGTCCCTTTCCCTTGCTCCTCACTCACGTTTGCTTTAAGGGGGAAAAAGGGTAGAACTCCCTACCCAAGCTGGTAGAACGACAGCACTTCTACCATTTTGGGCCAATCCAGGCGCGTCTTCTCCTTGGAGGTACAAACGGTTCCTTTCCCTTGCTCCTCACTCACGTTTGCTTTAAGGGAGAAAAGGGGGAGAACTTCTTACCCAAGCTGGTAGAACAAGCTTCTGCTCTGAAGTTATACCCAATAAGGTAAAATTGGTTCGAGTGGAAATGTCGTTGCAATACAGCTCTCCCGAGACGGGCAGTGAATAAACCTCTACCCGAGAAACATCATCATGACGTTGGTAGACAGACTGAATCCGAAACAGATAGGAAGGGGAGAGCTGGGTTCCACGAATGGGCATTTGCTCGCTGCCTCCTATTCAAAGAAAACTAGGACCGAAGACCGCGTCCCTGAAGACCGTGGTTTTCGGGCGCGACCGTTGTTCGCCACTAGCTTTGAACCTAGTTCAAACGAAATTCGTGGCGCTGTCGAACACTATGACGTCACTTGTTTACAAACAGATAGAGGTCTATTCTACCTTTTTTTCTTAAAGTGAAGTGTATAGTGCGCAGTCGTGGTGCCCATTATGCCCACTGAGGACATGGTTTTTGTCTCTTTTTTTCAGTAAACACACCCTTATTTCCGTTCGGTACAAGGTGCGCGAACAACTTGTTGCTTGTAAACCCAGCACGTCTACGCATGGCAAGAAAGTTCTATAATTCCCTGCTAAAATCGCGGCTCTGATGACGTCTGTTGGGAAATAATCCCCAACTTGCCTCGCACCAGTAGTGGAAGAAGAACGATGATAAGAGATGGCATGATGAAGTTGCCCGTTATCCGACGATCCGAAATGATCGATGCCCAGACAGGTCGGGTTCATAGCAGCTCCTGGCGGGTTCGACTTAGACGTGGTCAAGCGAAGAGTCACGAAGTTCGGTCAAGACAACAATTTATTTACATGTCGATCCAAGACAGGATCCAGTTCCGAAGTTCAGAATTAGAATATCCAAAAACCCCAGCAACCTTCTTAAAATGGGTTTCAAACCTGGGTGTCAATGGTCACACCGTCCGCCCACACTATCACGTGATCATAATAAACCAATGATTGTTAGATAAAGCGGTCAAACTCACTCTCCCAGACTTATAAACCAATTAAAAGTCATAGTTAATGCTGGACGAGTGGACCAATGGCCATTCTCGTTCCCTCTTTCCACGTCCCAGACAGAACACCATTTCCTACGGTCGTCCGAAATAGATCCCAATGTCCATATCCGAAAACTGACCTCCGTGGGACTCCCCTCGGATATTTGTGGAAGGATATCCGTAGCCGTATATCCGCAGGAGGTCCTGTTGCGGCCGTTTCACGGATTGTCCCAATCAGCTCCGTGATGGGATGCTGTACGGATCATGTATTTGAAGAGAGAGAGAAACGCGGGACGATGTAGCACTGCAGAAATTCCGCTTTCCATGAACCAACTCACTTTCTCAAGCTACTTGAGTAAGAAACAGAGACATTACCTCTACGCCGACTTAATACACCAAACAATTTCTCATTTCGACGTTGTTTGTGCACGCAATCGAATTAAACTTAGACAGCTCACCCTTCATTTCGACTCACAGGCGAACAGGGCTCTCGAATGTGTAGAAGCTCGCGAGAACACCAATGTACAGTGTCCGTTCCCTGTTTGGAAGTGAATGCAACTTCATTTCCAAAGCATTTCGGCTGAGTGGCCCAATCTCTTGGTGCTGTTTCTTCTTTCTTGTCTTTTATATTTTTATTTATTTATTTTGAAACGCCGAGCTGATTTTCCCTCATGGGAAGTAAAGCGGAGCAACAGAAAGTGAAACGAGCGGCGATGGTGGCAGATGTTAAAAAAAAAAAATGGCGGAAACACGCTTTATATTTTACTACAAAGCGTATACTGACTTCTGAAAAATAACAAAGTAACACGCGCTCGAGATACACTCTACATCCCAGAGAGCTCCTGTTTCTGTCCGTATCTCCTGGTTATGTCCGGAAAGTGCACGTTCGTAGGAAGTTCGAAGCCCGGCCAAGTGGATCTCCGTAGTATCTCCACTGGAGGAATTTCATTATTCTGCGGATATCCGTATCTCCGTGAAAGTATATCCGATGGACATCCGTAGGACAGAATTTTCTGACTGGGGTTACACATCTGGACATCCCGATTTCAAATGATTCTGAGAAAAGTGTGTGGGTGGCAAGATTATCCACTTTCTAACAGTACACAGGAGAGCTCTACGCTTGTAGCTAAGTCAGTGGCACACGCATTGTTTTGTCAAGTAAGGGTCCCGGACCCACTGCTAAGTTATTTATGGGTGCCACCGCCACCCTTACAAAGACGTGAAAACGCGGACCAGATGTCACGTTCTGGATGTGGTCAAAGCTTAGTTCATTTGGAGACGCTTCCGTTGTTTCCCTTGTACACTCCTCTTCTTTTACGTATAGGGCAGTGTTCCCTGTCTTTTCCCTCGAAGCGGGCATGTGTGTGTTTGGATTCCTGTACCCTGCCAGCTGACCGCTCCTGCCCCCCCCCCCGACTTACTCGAGATACCAAGAAACACAATCACACCCTGCACAAACATACAAGTGGCTTCGGGAAATTCAGCCGAACACGTGTCGCACAGCTTATTCGTTGAACTGCATTCCCAGGAAACAACACAATTAACGAAAAATAATACATCACAACGTGACACCAGTGATCTATGTTGTGTTCGTCGTATGATTATGAAACGTCGTATGAAACATGATAATATTTCTCGTCCCGCTAGCTACCCACAGGGACAGGCACAGGACGTTTCTGAATGACTCTTCAGGGACTGTCCTTGAGTGTCACCCTCAGGACGTTCTGGGGATACACGTCGAAGGACGAGGACGCGATGGGACTGTGGGCACATCGTGAGTATCGTGTGTGTTCTTGGGGTAGCGACTTCCCAGGGCGCGTCCATCTGAAGGGACAGATCAACCTCTCTCTCTCTCACTCATCCCCCTTTCACTCTTACATTTTTTCTCATTCATACACACAATCATACGACGGCATCTATGTTCCCGACTGCCATGGTGCTCATCATGATGACTACACGTAATCTGCTTCTTTTGTGTTAGACCCAGTGTTATGCGCACAAGATGCAGTTTTGTCGCCGTACATGGCGAGCAATGCGGAGAAGCGGACAGAGGTGAAAAGGGTGTTGCCAAAAGAATCCAGTCATCGAATGGACGTGGCGGTGGAGGCTGTCTTGACATTCTCCGTTGGTGCCTTCTTTGCCTCAGCTTTATTGTTACCTTCAGGATGCAGCTACCTGTCTGCGGTTGAGGAGACCCTCGAGAGCTACCCGGCGTTTAGACTTGTTCGTATTTGGAGTACTGTATTTAAAATACTGTATTGAAATACAATTTGCGATATTTTGGTACTCGACTCGATACTTTTTGTTTTGTGTATTTGTACTCTATTTAAAATACATTTTATGATATTTTCTACTCAATACTCTAATTACATATTTGGATCTCCCACTCAAACTTTCTGTGTCTCGTCTTTCCGTTATCTTGCTTGTTCAGTGAAAATTTCCTGAGTCCCTCGGACTTTACTGGACCCGGATACTGACTCCAAACAAGGACATTGGCCCTTCTTGGAAGCCTCAATTTAGAGATCTTGCCCCATGTGTACCATTCTTTGGCCAGTGAGGGTTCTATCATGTGTGCCCTGACTCGGTGACTCCGAATTCTGACCTCGCCGAGCAGGGACCTGCTAGAAGTTTGCTTTGTTCTGGGTCACATATACTTAATGGAATTATGTGGTATCTCTTTGGGGGGGGGGGGGGGGGGCGGCGTCCCCCCAGACTCTCCCCAATTTGTAAATCATTTGTAAATCACCTCACTAAAGTGAGGTGATTTAGCCCATTTCAACGACCTTTCGCAAGACAGCAAGTTTCGAATTCGTTAGGCTTAGCATTTCTGTGTTTCTCCTGCGCTAAAAGTGAATCAGATGGGGTTGTTGAAATGCATATAAAAAAACTTCTAGTCCACAGAACTTTATAATTCTTACATTTTTAGATTCAGTATACGATCGTCTTCCACTTCTATGAAATATTTACCTTCCTAACCCTTTGACTAATTTTTAAAAACGAGTCGTCCCGATACGGAACTGCACCCCCTTCACGCAACCCTCCCCGAAGTCGCTGTGTTGTCCTATTCTAATGCACGGAAGCCGACGGCTTTGTCGCTCTGCTTATTTTTTACGCCAAGTGTAGCTTCCACAATTTTTCTGTAGCTTTCGCACGCATAAATGCGCCATCGTGCTCCACCAGAAGTTCGCCAGTTGAATGACAACGAGTTAGGTGTGCAAATGCCACTAAGGTTCATCTGCGTACACGCGGTATTTTTCTTTTTTTGGCTACACCGCTGCAGAGGCTGACTATATGCACACGCTTGAGCAGTTACGAGGTACCACTATTTGATAGAAACGCAGGTAGTCAACAGACAAGAAACTGCATGTTCATCATTGTATGGCAGAGTCAGCGCGTTGCTAACACCGCAAGTCAGTCTTGTCGGCCGATGATCCGAACGCAAGGCCCCAGAACACATAGCAGAGCAGACAGCTTTTAGGAACCGTATTTTAAAGTTGCAACAGTGGAGTAATTTGGGCTCAATTTGACGGGTACAAAGTACTTTCTGGAAAGAGAAAGTGAAAGAGAAAGAAATGATATTGCCTCACAATTACGTTCCTGAGTCAAGTCTTCTGCTATTTGATAGATTTCGCGCGATTCCTCAATAAAATATCGAAATCGATCAGTTGCATGGCGTCGGTAAAGACCAACATAAATAGAGTCGTAGTTACTTTCTATTTACGCTTATTTTTATTAGAGCACACCCCTATTCAATGACGGCAACACAGCAATGACAGGAGGCAACAGTATCGAAGTATTTATTCGCGTAGAGTTTGGTCTTCGTTATGCAATAAAAGAGAACTCCTATATTCATCCGTCAACATCCGCTGAAATGACAGCCTCGCTTGCTCTGCATCTCATGGGCGGCACCATTTTCTGTCCGGGCACACAGCTAAAGCTACGAGCGAAGCGTTCGATGTTAGCAAATGGCCCATTCACAGCTGAGCTCGATTCCCCGCATTGTGTCGAGGCCCAGAGCACGAAGTACAACTGCGTGTTGGTGTATCCTCTGCACAATTTCACTCCCGGTCCGATCTCCTCTTGAAGTCGGCGTTTGTAGAGCTCGTACAATGACGGATGCGCGAACAACCGCAGAGCAATCTCGCTACTCAGCTCACGATCCACATCCAGTTGACCCTTCAAGCACACAGCAGTGTCTTGCACAGGAGAACGGTCGAGCCAAAGGGATGTCGCCTGGAACATCGCGCCAAGTATAGGACCGCCGAGCAAAGGAACAAAGACGGGCTCGATGGTAGATGTCACGTTCAACATGTTGCCCAGCAATGCTGGCGGAATCAACAAGCTGTGGGCTTCTGGTGAATACACCACCTGCGTGTGATAACAGCCCGGTTATTCGTATTCACGTCTCAACGAAAACAACGAAAACCGACCCAGAAGAAAATAACGATTGAGGTTTTATGGTGCACAAGCAGCTAGCGACCTGGAATGTGAGTACAAAAACTGGAGTAAGTGAGTTTTTCTATTCTATAAAAACAGATTCACCACATGAAGCCGTCAAGAACCATCATTACACATAATTACGCAGTAATCACCTTATTATTACGGAGGCCACTCGCTATATTTAGCCTGAATGCAAAGTACAATTAGAAACCTACTTCAGGGAGGGCAACCCGTTACTTCTCCATGGTTACATATAGCTATCGAACGCTACGCTTATAAGGTACTCTTCCAAAGCACTACTCGACAAGTAAGTAAAAGGGGCAAATAAAGGATAGAAAAATCACCACATACATGCAATAAAAGTTGTCATCCGCGGAAATCACGTGCCTGACGAGAAATCTAGTATTGAAAGTAGCATTCAGAGGAAACCGGAAAACATGGGACACTTCAAGAAGACGTAGCACCAATTTTTTTATGATTTTAGTTTTGAATTCTCGATGATTCCTTTCCCCGAGGCAGCATCAGGACGTCTTACCTGTGAAGAGAACAAGGACGACTCCGTGGCTTTACTTATCCCTGGAGATCCCAGAAGCTGGTATTCGAGGACGTCTACTCTGCGCACAACTGACTGTCCCAGCAATGTAGCCATCATGTTTCTAGATGCCTGCTTAACCTCCCACACGACGTGGCCAACGGTACCTCTGGGATCATCAAACATATCCGTAAGGACCGCGGAGGCAGCCTTCTCAGTTGCCGTCCGGAAGTTGTCCTCCAGGATGCGGAGGCAGACCTGAAGGCGAGGAAATGGGGTGGCACGAAACACGTGCTTCATCAAGACGTCGTGTCACATAGAACAGAGAGATATGTAGGGAGAGTAAAGTGTGTCTGCACTTACACACACAGTATAGCATCGCTAGCCCCGTGGACACTTGAGACGCCTACCGAAAGAGTTTCGTGGGACCTCCCCAAGAGACCACGTTTTGCAACAACCGCGCGTGCGTCGTTAGTTATGCTGTAGTCAAGGCTGAGATGTTTTGTCTTTTATGTGACGAATCAATCTGCGCTTTGCGGTGTACCACGCGATGGGCATATTACGCTTATAATTGCCTGGTAGAATATCGGATAGCAATGGCATTAGCAACGAAACCCATAGCTCACTTTGAAGGTCCTCACCTCCTCACCCAGAAATGGTGTGAAATAGAATAGAATCCACAAGGCACTGTAGGAGAACTCCCCAGACTGAGCCTCGCCCGATGCTCCCACGTGGCACTGTGCAACGTGTTTAACTCGGCGAGCCGCACTGTACATCCATCCGGTTCCAGCCATATGGAGCTGCCGTGGGAGATCTGTGGGAGGTCGATTGAGGGCATCCCGCAACCCGGGACTCAGAGAGTGGATCAACATCCACAGGAGGTCATCAGAGACGTTGCCGCCCTCTTTCAGGAACGGAGCTGCGTACCAGGGGACTTTGGATGCCAGCGTACAAGGCTCGTCATCTTTAATCCGCCACAGATCACGTGGCATTATGTCCCTGAGCGGACAGAAACAATCTATAACCATGGCACTAGGAGCTGAATCATGTATATTATTCTGTGCTAGCGCCACGAAGCAACTGGGGCTATGTGACGCGTACAGACGTGCACAGATGGAGAGACGACACCCGGAACGAATTGGGAACAGGGGGAACTAGTGTGCGAGGATATGAAATAAGGATATGCTACGACAGCAATAATAACCACCGCTTTGCCAGTGTTGTCACATACGTGTTTCTCGGAGCTAACACCCAGCTTTGTCAGTATCAACTATAACGGCAAAATGCGGTAATTTGCAGGCTGAACGCGCGTAATGATGACCTATTGAGGCAGCCTGTTGTTCTGTGGTTCAACATGCACATACTCAAACGGACGGGAGCAGTGAGGGATATTTTTTATTTTCTTGTTGAATGCACTCATGACAGCCTCCTATAAACATCTACCAAAGAAACGTCATGATGACGTTCGTAGGCACACCGAAGCCAAAACAGATCGGAAGGGGACAGCTGGGTTCCAGGGGGTTCCTCCTATTGGAAGAAAAGTAGGACCGAAGGTCGCGTCCTTTTCAGAGACCATCGTAATCCCCTCAAGACCGTGGCTTTCGGGCGCGACCTTGTTCGCCACTACCTTTGAACATAGCTCAACTCTACCAAACTCGTGGCGCTGTCGAACATTATGAAGTCATGTGTTTACAAACAGGTAGAGGGCTATTGGTCTCTTAACAAGTGTCTACGCATACGCTGACGACGAATGTCGAAAAATTGAACTGGGCTGACGAGGACCCTTCCTTGGACGGCTCATCAATCGCAGCTAAACTAAAAGGACGTCCCTGCGCGCATGTGTTCTCCTTCTGGAGAATCATCCCTCCCGCCAGGTATTGTACTTGCACGTCACATTGCCTTGGCTGCAGTACTTCCAACTAAAGCTGCTTTGGTAGTCGGGGACTAGATAACCGCCAAAGAGCTCGGAAGCTCAAAACGAAACCGAAACTTCTGAAGGTTCCCTCTGCTGCTTCTTGTACCATGCTGGACGTCACCGGTAGTCTCGTGTGGGCCAGCAGCTGCTTTTCGGGCACGCGCTGTCCGACTTCCCCGTGCCATGTTGACGAACAGCCATCTGTTTCATCGATTTCGTTCTAAAATATTCGCCACACGTAAAAGCAAAACCTACAGAAAGCCGTACCGGTGGCGTGAAGTCCAGCGTTAATGAACTGCTTTCCCGGTGCGCCTAATCACTCAAAGGAAAATATTCGTTTTGTAACTATATGTGCCGCCAATGGGAGGGGGGGGGGTGATAAATTGTATTCACTGAATTATCATACGGAACTGATCGATGTCGTATTGTTACCTCAACACCTTTTTTGATGAGGACCCTCCTTTTAAAAATCGTTTGCCACGTGCGATTTCTGTGGTTCCGTCTTAGGAGTGTATACTCCAAAAAGACAGCATAAAAAGATGGGCGTTTTTGTGTTCTCACCTGGCTTGCATGCAATTATTAAAGACCGACGCATGCAGTCCTTCTTCGTAGTGTGCAGCACTCCTAAGGATGACATCTCCGGTCGCCTGCATGAACTTGACAACTCCTCGTGTCATCAGATCCACGTCGACGCCATCGCACGCGTGAGAGTAGAAATCTTGACAAGGTTCGACTTTTCTGGGTATGCTTCGCAAGTATTGCTGCAGCCACTGACAGCCAGGACTGTCGCACTCCACAACGGCAGGCAGCGTCTGCTTCGAAGCTACGAGAACGAAAGCAACATTACACGGATTATAATCTATATGGTCATGTTTGGAGGTGCAAGATGAAACGGGAGGGAATATTGTGGAGACGTCCGGAGTTCACCCCCCCCCCGGGGTACCGAACACTGTTAAAAATGAACTTCATCACGTGGCACGCTCTAAGCCAACCAGCATCGCGAATGACAACGTTCTCGCCCCTAATTTGTTGAAAACAGGAGGCGGAGCCTATTTTGTGCCATTATGCACGGCACAAAATAGGCTCCGCCTCCCGTTTTTAACAAAAATCAAAGACGGGAACGTTGTCATTCGGGATGATGGTTGGCTTAGAGCGTGCTACGTGGTGAAGTTCATTTTTAAGAGTGTAGGCATCGTCCAGCAGAATGTATGGGGAGTGTGTGTCTATGAGTGTTGGAGTTCGCAGGGCTACATCCCTAATGAGCCCCATCGTGGATGCCAGCTTTACGTGCATTCATTTTTCACTGAATCGTCTTTCACACTGCAAATCGTCATTCGACATCGTCGCATGTCACTCTAGCGTACAATGATGAGCGTTATAGGGTCCGATTTTCTTCGGTCACATCCAATTTGCCTACGAAGCATTTAAGAGGCCATACCAGTCGGGGAGCAACTCCGATTCACGATTTTCCTGTTTCTAGATGGCGCCACTCTCGCCGTCCTTATAACACCGTTCGCCTCCGACTCCCGAAATAATCCCCATTGTGCATGGTTGACCGCGCGAGTTTAAGGCGGCGCACGACCTCTGCGTTGTTTGTCGAGTGGTAAAGTGTCGAACTTTGCCACGAAAGGTCCGCAGTTCTATTCGAGACATTCACGTCTTTTTGCTTGTCTTCTATTGCTACATGAGTACTTTATTTTAATATTTTTGGTCTTATATATTTATGCTACAATTATTGTTTTCACAAGTCACTACCACCTGTACTGACTGATTGTGGAATGTTTAGTTGCTCTTCGTATTGTTTTACTAGTGCATACTTACTGTATGCCGAGTTGCCGACGTACAAGCGTGATCGGATAGTACGGATGCCGGTATCTCGGAGGCTCTCAATTGGATCTACCAGCGGCTATAAATTAGGCTATAAACATTGCCTACACACAGCGCTTACAATGCCAGTCTGGAGAATCTAGTGCTCGAAACGGTATTCCTTTTTTTTTGTGTTTTTTTTTGCGCTCGCTTACATAATATTAATAATAATTTTACTCAAGAAAGCAAACTACAAATATAATAAAACAGGCCCGTCTAAGCCGTAAGGCTTGTGGCACTCGCCCTGAAGCAGCCAGCGGCATACAGTTTGACAGTATATGAACATATAAAGGTACTACATCCTATGAGAAAGTTGCCGTAGCGCTTTTTTTTAATTTGTACTTCGATTCCAAAGAAAAACTGTCGAAGGGGAGCTCATTAAAGTTACGAGGTACATAGCATTGCCTGCGACAAAGTCCATATTTTGTGTGTGAGAAATGCACAACAAAGTTAACCCGCCTGCGTCTAGAAGGGCAGCATTCGCTAACCGGGGTCCTATATGAGGGGTCCCAAAAATGTTTTTACAACATGCAATTTACCATGATAATAACACTATTATACATGCAAAAATGACATCTTGATATGTATATTTACGGTACGTAAGCATTATCAAATATCTGAATTCATTTACAAGGCGTTGGTGCAAAAGACTTTACAAAATTTCCGTCGTAGAACAGACTTCTTATTATTACCCGAAAACTTCAGTAACATATTTGAAAGGCTCCTTTCCTCCATGTTCTCCCTTCTTTTACTTTTACCTTACACCCGCTCAGAAAAATGATGTCAGTCGACAACCCCAGTGACAGGGCACCCCTTTTCTTCTGGTGTACCAGGTTGCAAAACCGTAGAAAGGTGGTGAAGGGCGATAAAGGCTTCGGGTCGACACACGGAAACCAACCAAAAAAGATATGGGAAGGTCGAGCGGCAAGGCCTCGCAGCGGGAGTCGCGATATTCCCTACATATTCTCTTTCTTTTCTTTTTTTTCCTGAACGCCAAGAGGAACGGTTCGACAAAAAATAAAAGGACATATTGGAGAAAAATAATAACTATGGTCACCTGACAATATAACAGGTTCTTGTTTGAGTGTGGCCAAAAAGTACAGTTCGGCCTCCTTATTATATGGAACAGGATAATATATGCATTCCTTTCTTTTTTTAGAAGAATTTCTGAAGCGTAAATTTTTACTCCAGATTTCGTTGTGTTGAATGCTGAGGTCTCAGTTAATTCAATCTGAACTTGAAAACGTGAAATTCGGTCACGAAAAACACGGCGCAAATTACGACGCCTGATTTCAGGAAGGGCACACAACTGCAATGTACGGGAGAGCTTTCGACGCAGTCGTCATGATGTTATTAAACACGTGATAAGCCGCGTACATTGGGAGTTGGGGGCACAAGTTTGGCACGACAGGAGGACAGGCGATCAAGCAGCACATCTACTCCCAGGTTCTCATGTAACTGAATACGCTCTGCAAGTAACCGAGCGTTCTGCGCATATCTCTTCTCCCGGTTACTCCACTCGGGAAACCCCATTGACTACGGCGGCGTCCTCCTTCTTCCCTCTCACTGCCTCCTCTCATGCGCAGAGAAGCACTTGCACAGCGTATTCGGTCGGTTGCTTACCGATACACCTTTCCCACCGCAGGAGTAACACGACAGAAACCCAGTTTCCTATAATATAGACCAGGGGTCGGGAACCTCTACAGTTTCAGGGGCCATATTTCGCCCCCCCCCCCTCGTCGAGTTTTTTCCAGTGGCCGCAGATGAGATTCGAACCCATTCTAAAATAAATCTAAATTAGCCTGCCGAAATTGTTAATCGCTGTTGAATCGCTGACCATTCCACAAGTGCAACTAATACTGTGAGCTTGCTTGTTGCGCTCACAAAGTTATGGTTTAGAGAATATGACGAACACCTTTCGTCAATTGTAAGCGCGGGAAAGGCAACGCAGAGAGCGCACTTTTGCTTAGGAATTCGCCCAGCTAAACACTTGGATTTTCGTCGTGCGCTGGTTCCCGACCCCTGATATAGACTAAGCGATCACAATCTGCACCTAATGAGGGACCTCTATAATGTGCACATAGTTTACATTATGACATCTTGAAGTATAGCAGGATTTACTCATCGCCAACTGACTTCCAAGTACAAAGCTGAATACGAGCAAGCTTTCGTTTGTCCCATCCTACAGTTGGCAATACGAAGCTGAATACTGGACTTCCCCGTACTCGGGGCACTATCAGTGACGTCTAAGCGTCCAGAAAGAAGTGGCGGAACCACGGAAACAATCCTCCCACACACGCACACTCACACCAAAAAGAAAATCTCAGTTTATACAGGGTGTGTGCAGATAAAGTAGCCCCACATTTTAGCGCGTTCCCTGCATACCGTATACGAAACTCAGGCGGTGCACGGCAGAGCGTTTACGGGATGAAAATCGAGAAGGAAATCGTGGTAACCAAACCCTGCGCATTAAAATGTTGAGCAACGCTCACTTAGCTCCGCGTATTTCCAATGGGACGTGGCAGTATAGCACAGTTATTGCTGCGCCCTACCGCTGGGATGCCGCCTGTGCAGAAACGAAGCGGGATCAAATACGAGTTGCGCGGTATCTACAGGGTCATTCTAGCAAACGTTGCACATTTCGATCGTACTATAAAAATAGAAGACTGGGTTTGGCCCATACAAAACTTTGTTGACTGATAGCCACTTGTCTGAAGTTTCATTCATTCGTTTTTTTTTTGTAAGTGCTATGGTCATGTAGAAAGAAAATTAAAAATCAAGCAAAATCTCGCCCTATGCGTTGTCAATGACCACACAAACACCGCCATTTTTCGTGTATCTGCTTCACATTTATATGACTTCACACAGGTGGCGCTGCCTACAACGATGTCGCATGCCGATTCTGATGTTATGCATCAATCCTCTTGGTCCAGTCTTGTTCTCTATACTGGTGCCACCTGTGTGTGGTGCAATGAAAATGAAGCGCACACGAGAGAAAATGGCGACTTGTGAGTGACATAGGCCATAGAAAATACATAGAGTGAAATTTTTCTAGATCTTTAATTTTTCTTCTACAGGACCATAACGTTCACAAAAAATTTTAACAAAACTTCAAACAAATGCCTACCAGTCTGCAAAGTTTCAGGTTGAATAAACCACGGCATTTATTTTTACGATGCAATCGAAATGTGTAACGCTTGCTAGACAAACCCTGTAGACGCAACTGTGCCGTGACCGTCACATTGACATCTGCATACAAGCGGGATGAACACGGAGCAACGTTTCCATGGATAAGTTCCAGTTTGGTTACTGCTATTTTTGGTTCTTTTTCGTGGCATAAATGCGCAATCTGGCACCACCGGTTCACCGTAAGTTCATGCGGTAAGCGGGGAACACCATACGTGCATAAATGTGGGGCTGCTTTATCTGCACCCACCCTGTGCATGAGATTTCCTTCTCTCCCCTCTCCGACCATCCCGTCCCGTCCCCAAACTCATGGTCTGGATCCGCCCTGCCACAAAGAGACGTCATATTTGGTGACATTTAAAGAGCCTAAGAGACGCGTATTTATGAAGGGTGGCTCAGCAGGCTGCTCGCCGTGAAGGCCGCGGACGTGTTCAAAATATTCCGTTTGACTCTTGACCATCACTTTCGGTTTGACGTCAAGTAGATATAAAGGAGCAGGACGTTTAAAGGCTAGTTCCCACTACCGGGCTTGCGTCCGTACAACGGAGAACGGCCGACGGAATCTCCGAGAATTGCAGGAGAGTGTCCACACTTGCGGGCGCCGTTTCTCGTGACGTATCGAAGAGAACGAGACCCGCGATACTCCAACTGCGCGACGGCGTCTCTCCTGTTTGTTTCGTAAACATGGACGACAACGATGTGCTCGCTACAATTGAGGTGCTTTTGTTAACGGTGTCTCTCATCTTGAGGAAAAGGCGATCGCAAACGAATCAGAGTTCGCGACGCTACTGGGTACGACCCGTCTTACGCTATCGCGATGTGGAAGGACAGGCGTCAGCGTTGTTGCCGAGACTTCGCTCAAGAGACGTGTCTTGGTTCAGGGAGTAAGTAACAAACTAACGTTGTAGCTATCAAACGCCAACTGCATATAGCATTTTTACTTCAGTTTCATTCGAATGCCGCCACGGACATTCGATACTCTTCTTGGGCTGGTGCAAACGACAATCACGAGGGCCGACACATCGTTTCGAAAAGCTATCCCCGCGAGTGACCGCTTGGCGCTGACACTTAGGTTTGTACAAGGTTACAAATGATAATTATGCGTAATTCCTCATATGGCACATTAATCCTCAGGTTCCTAGCGGAAGGCAGTTCCGTGCGAGGCACGTCCTTCAACTTTTTGGTGGGCAGATCCACCGCCAGCAAAATCATCTCCGACACATGCGAGGCCATATGGGAGTGCTTAGCACAACAGTATCTGCGGTTGCCGTCTACGTCCGAGGAGTGGAAAGAGGTAATCTGCACAGTCATAAAGCTTAGTTGTGGCTGGATGGTATATATTTCCCGTGTGTTGTGGTGGTTGTTTCAGATTGCTAGAGATATGGAGGCGAAATGGAATTTCCCAAACTGCCTCGGCAGCATTGATGGGAAACACGTGACGATCCAGTGCCCCCCTAAATCAGGCTCCACTTATTTCAACTACAAGAAAAGTTTCAGCATTGTGTTACTTGCTGTTTGTGATGGTGGCTATAGGTGAGTCCCCATCCTGAGTTTCTGTTTTTGTATCTAGAACAACATTGTCAGATTTGAAAAGCTGCATACATTTTTCCTTTCAGATTCACATATGTTGACATAGGCCACATGGGAAGTGAAAGTGATGGCGGTATATTTGCAAGGTCGCAACTGAAGGAAATTTTGGAGAACAGCACACATGGCATTCCATCTGCACGGCCAGTTGGTTCTGCTGGCACCATGTCATACTTCATCGTGGGAGACGAGGCATTTCCCTTGAAGCCATACATGATGCGTCCATATCCAAAAAGAGGTGCAGAGTTGAAAATTCCTACCCTTATTTTTTACTGCAGCAACAGTTTTAAACATTTGAACATGCATTGATTCCCCTCATTTTTGCATGCAGGAATGCTGCAGTACCGCCATAAGGCCTTCAATTACCGCCTAAGTCGTGCACGTCGTTTAATCGAAAATTCTTTTGGTATCTTAGCAGCACGCTGGCGTATTCTCAGGCGTCCATTCCAGGCCTCAGTGAAAAATGCAAACAGAATCGTACAAGCATGTGTTGCGTTGCATAACTTTTTGCTGAAAGAGTCGCCAATATCTGCTGCTGCATACAACCCGCCAGGGTACACGGACATGGAGGACCTTGAAGGAAATGTCATCGAAGGAGCTTGGCGAGCAGAAGCGGGGTCACTCCCAGGAATGGAAGACAGAATGGGTGTCGGATGTAACCCAACAAGGTAGGCACGAAACACAGCTGAGAAATTGTACTATCTCTACATTATCTTAATAGGACGGCAGCAGCAATGCGAGAACAGCTCGCAAACTACTTCACTACAGATGGCAGAGTACCGTGGCAAGACAAGTACATCTTGAGGGCATAGGGGATACTGAGTAATATCACCAGTAATAATGTCTTTATTCACGTACATTTGTTGAGTACAACGACATTTCCGCTTCATAGAATGCTGTGTCTATTTTGTGCAGCACGTCAGTTCGCAGGTGCCGAGGCAGCTCCTTGAGCCTCCAACCAATGGCTATCCCGTGGCTTATGCAAATGTCGTCCCCTTTCTGGTGCAGACTATCCAACTTCGTTGCACAGACATCCAGCGTCTTCTGAATTGTGTCATCCATATCCATGTCACCAGTAGCCTTCTCTTTCCTGACAAGTGTTTCACATCTCGTGGAGTACACGACACCACTTTCTCTGCATCACATCATTCTCAGTGTGTTACCTTTGTGCATGTGCAGCTGCAGCAGTTCTTCTTCGCTTTTGTCCGCTTGCTGATACGGACTGACCACTGGCGTGCATCCCCTGATTGCAGTGCTCCTCGTGTGCATGACTAGAACTGAATATTATGCTAAAATATAAAAAGCTTTCAAGAAAACCATCAATGTCTTTGTTGTGTGTCAACTTACGGTTCATAATCATCAGCAGAGGTGCTGATGCTTGAACTCCCATTGTACCTGTGAAACACACATGGAAGACATCACAGATTTCATTTCGTGAACACATATATACATGTAGTAAACTAAAAGTTTGTCGTCTTATCGCTTGAACACGGCATGGCAAAGGGAAACCATAGCAAGTGCTGATAAAAAAGCAACACAGCTTACATCGACTCTAGCAGGTCCCTAGCTGTTTCCTGTGCAGTTGCACTTGGAGGAGAAGGTGGCCGGGAAGGCTGGCTACAGGAAACCCCAGTATTTCTGCAAGTGAACATAATGATACCAAGGTATTAACAGTGCAGGAACAATAATGCAGACAATGTGTCTTGCTGACTCACATTAAGCTGGCCAAGGCCGTGCTGTTTTATACGTAAATGTGCCTAACATTGCTAATAATAGTACATACCTGGGTGGCACCATTTCGGGGCGAACATTCGTAATATACCTGCGGCAAACTATAATTTCAGCAGAACAGATTTGGCTGAAAAATTGACTGTTTCCATGTACTTACGACCCCGATGGTAATGGCCCCAACATACTTGAAACAACCTCAAAATAAGGCCATTTCACTGCCGGCAGCGCAGCCGCCGCCATGCCACTACGGGATGCAGATGCTAGCTTGTTCCGTATCTTCACACAGTGATCTCGCGCGTTGCGCCACTTCTTTTCACATGTTGCTCCTGAAAAGAACGTATATCACATCGGAGTATCAAGTTTAATGGCTTGAGTCTTCAGCTGCTCCACGCGTTCCCCTGACATCACCGAATGTGAACAAAAACACGGAAACCACGACCTACCCGACATTCCGAATTCCTTGCCGATCATTTCCCACCTGGCTTCTTTCATCTGTGTATCCTTGAAGTTCGGCTCACTTTTGTCGTAGAGGTACCTGAAGTCTTTTATGCGTTCCAAAAGAAGCTCCATTTCGCGGTCCATAGCTACAGCAAGCGTGGAAAAACCACGTGCGCCGCGACATCAGACAACACGGAAACACGGTTTCGAGCGGAAGGGGAAACGGCGTCCTCCTCGCCTTTACTGTGATTGGTCAGTGACCTCCCGGCGGACAGTGTCAGTCGCGCAGGGACCGACTGCTTGCACGACGCCGGAAAGCGGCTGTCCGGTGGCACTCAAGTGCCGTTTCTGCCGTTGTGGGCGCCGTTCCGCACTCCCGCCCGGTAGTGGGAACGCACCTTAAAACGAGCAGTACGACGATAACCACGGAACCCATGCGGACGAAGTGCCGCTTCCGTCGCGAAGCTCCTGGGGAGTTTCTTCCGTAAAGGTGAGGGTACCTCCCGCACCTTGCGTACCCCACCTGGACATGGAGGACAAATTGGGCACTACGGATAATTCATCAATGCTTCCGCGGACGCACAGAGAGGCAAGCTTGGTTCTGTCTTCCTTTCTTCTTCGTCTTCACCCGAGCGTACCAAAGCTACCAGAATTACTTGATGGCTTCTTCTTTCTCGTGCCAATGATGGGGATAACTGTTCGCTCCAAAGGGGAACGATACGGTATTTGAATTGGAGCCCAGCTCGGGTCGACTTCTCCGAGCCCGACCAGGCCCGGGTTATGGTGGCCCGGCGTGGTCCTTCATGTTTTTTCGCGGAGCGGTCCGGCCTGTTGACTCAGCAGGTAGATCCTGACAATGCAAAGATGTTAAGAAGCAAGCGAGTCGGTGAAGTTGATGCGTAATGTAACATCCTAGTAGAGCCTACAGGCTTAGAAATGAACTTCACCGCATAGCACGCTACTAGCCAACCATAATCTCGAATGATATCATTATCCGCCCAGATTTGTTGAAAACTGGAGGCGTACGCCTTTTTTCTGACACTTATGCTGTTCATAATTGTCACAAAAAGGCGTACTCCTCCTGTTCTGAACAAATCAGGGCAGGTAACGATATCATTCGAGATTATGGTTGCCTAGGAGATTGAGCTCCAAAGGGAGTTTGATTTTTGTACGTTCCATACCCTGCGAACAATCCTGAAATTGCTTACTAGAACTTGATATGCCATTCACCTTGATCATGATCAAAGAGACGAGTCGCTGTAAGCCAGCGGCGACAGCACTCCACAGACCCAATTAATGACTGCTCACGGATGATATGTGCACGCAGCCCGGCTCTTATTGCCTGAAAAATAGCCATGGTCCAAACATCTGGGCCACCAAAGGCCAGCCGGCACCGTCGAATCCAAATTTGGACGTTGATTTCCGAAACCAGCAATGCTAATTGCTTCTGCTCTGCGCGTGCGACCGGCAACGGCCCCAGATACCTTACAGTGGCCCAGTCAGCTGCCTGGACTCCAAATATTTGTGCCACCTTACAACACAGTAAAACTGGAATATGGCATCGCAAAAGACAATGTTCTGCAGTCTCAGACACGCCACAACACGGACAACCGTCCGTGCGACATATCCGAAAACGGTGCAAACGTTCACGCAGTGGAAGGACACAATGGGCCAACTTCAACTGGGGACTATTGCCCCGTGCATCACGCCAGCCAGCAGGGATACGCCGCCCGGCGAATTTCTTTGGTACTGCTGGCCTCGCGGCAGCCGGTTGCATTTCCCTGTAGGCGGCGTAGAAATCACGGACGCTCCACAAGGAAATGTCTTCACCTGGCCATTGGACACGCGAGCGCCGCACAACAGCAACACTAGGACTAAAATAAGCAGGGAGTACTTCAACCCTGGGGCGGAGCTCGGAGCTCTCTAGGAACCAACTGGCAGCGAATCCTTGGAAATACTGCACTGACGCGCAGGCCGGGTACTCTGACGCACCCGAGAATACGCGATTGAAGCGCCAAACACTTTTCTGGCACAGCTGGTACTCCCTGGTAGTTAATCTCAACTGCCAGAAGGAGGAACTGTTTCCTATCGCGATGCGGGACGGGAGGCTGAAAGAGCGTTTGAATGACAGCCCACCGGACAATCCGAACAGGACTTCAACTTTGTGCCATAGCGTATCGGGCACAAGGCACTGATGAAACGCGTGTTCTGCAGTTTCGCGACAAGCACAGAATGGACAGAAAGGAGTGGCGACTCCGTACCGAGCCAGACGGTCCCGAAGCGGTAAAACGCCGTGTGCCAAGCGCCATTGCAGGCTAGCCCGACGTGCGTCGAACCAGCCCGCGGTGACAGGACGCCAAGCAACCTGCCGGGGCACACCAAGGCCCACAGCCACCGAAGGCATGGGAAGAAGCTCCAAGAGGGATTTGTACAGTCGCTTCACAGTCCACGTAGAAATGCGTTCACCAGGGTAGGACTCACGCAGGCGCCGCATGAAGGAGACATACTCCCTGAGGTGCGGTGCGACGAACTCAGATCGAGGCCTACTCAGCGAAACAGCTGAAAAAAACCTGACATCAGGACCCAGGAGGAACTGTAACAGATCATGGGCAGGGTGGCACGGCTCCATGGGCTCATCAAAAATACCGTGTATTGTCATCAAGCAGGAGAGATACCTATCAAAAATACCGAGTGTATTGTCATCAAGCAGGAGAGATACTTATCAAAAATACCGAGTGTATTGGCATCAAATGGAAGGCCGGCCACAGGGGCAGGCTTCCTGTAGCATCTCAAACAGACTCGAACAACATTCTGAATACCAACTCTCGCCCAGCGACTAAGGCTGTCCAGAGATTGCTATACGTGTCCGTTTCGCCATGCAACAGTCCATGACACTGGAAATCTGCAAGTGGGAGAACAACACATAGGTTAACATGGAACTTGCCATTGTCCACCCTGAAGAGGATGTCAGAGGTCATCCAGCGACGGTGAAACTCAACTGCTCCAATCACCGCACGCTCCCTGCCAAGAACTTTGCGAATACCGGCGTTAACTAGCCGAATCACCTCCTGCACACTGCGGCTCTGCTGCGCGTGCACTCATCGACAGCGTGAAATCCACACTTGGTAGTTGATTTCGACCACCAAGAGCACAATATGCCGCCTATCCCGCTGCGAGACAGGGAGGGGGTACAGACACCGAACTGTGCTCCACTGAACGTCCGTCAGGCTATAGAGGCCTGCTACACGATGCCACAGGGCACCTGGCAACAAACATAAACTGAAAGCATGTTCTGCTGACTCCCTGTACTCGCAGAAGGGACAGCCGGGTGACGTTATACCAAAACGGGAAAAACGCTCACGCAGCGGCAAGACGTCATGCGCAGGGCGCCACTGAAGACTGGCCCGACGGGCGTCCAGCCAGCCAGCAGTGGTCGTACGCCACGCTATGTGGCGCTGAATACGCGTCGAGTTCGGGGGTGGCCGATTAAGCGCAAGAAGTGCCATGTAAAGGCGCCGCACAGGCCATGATGTTATGTCACCATCAGGGAAAGAAGCTCGCAGGCTGCGCATTGCCACAACGTAAGCCTTCAGGTGGGGAGCCACGCACTCTGAGCGCGGGCGAGTGTGTGTCAGCTGAGAAAAAAAACGAATGTCGGGTCCTAACAGAAAAGTTAGTAGACACTGAGCAGGATGCCGCTGCTCTAGGAGACACTGAAAGATCGTCGAGGCTAACGGTTATTCATTCCATGTGGGTCACACACGGACCAAAGAAGTGATAAGCCGCTTTAACGATTTCGTCAGCATGCAGCTTCAACGGTGTGCAGGGTAAGCTCTCTCTCACACAGCGCCCCCTACGCCCAAATAAAGAGAAACGGTGGCTTGTAGGAAAGTGTCGGAAAGCGGCCCTATTCCGAGCCGCTGTCGAGCGCTAGCGACGGTGTCGATAGAGGAGTAGCGGCAGAAGGCGATAACGAGCGTCGGGTGCGATACCTGCCACTTTTCGGCTGCGTTCCGATACCCCGGTTAGTCGACTGCCTAGTGGTCTAACCGGAAGTGCCGCCATATTAAGTTTCGTTCCAAATCTCGCCAAGTCCGCTATTCAGTCGGCTACCGCCTACTGCGCAACGATGCAGTCTAGTTATACGCCTGACCATCTGACAGCCAGGATGGGGACGCGTTGACGGTACCAGCGTGCCCGCTGTTTTTGCTGGCTTTAAATGTAAGTTGCACATAGTGGTATGTTTTTTAAAACTGCATAGGGAGTTGAAACACATGTATAGTTGTGAAGGTGACAGTTTACGCACGTTGTCCTACAAACTTAGCGCATTAGAGTCCCACGTGGCTGTGTTTACGTGCAACACGTGTTAAGTTTTCGCGGACGCACGCACGCTTTTTCTTTGCAATGTTATCGCCGATTTTCTTTTTTTTTTTGTCGTGTTGCTTAGCTGGGTGTGTATCCATGACAATTTGCTGTTACAGCTGTATGCATGCGCCCTATATCGAAGGCTACTGCCGCCTTCTTCAGTGAACTAATAGTGGGCCACCGCCTCAAACTTATTTCCTTAGCAGTCACAGACGAAAACACGCGAACCTTCATTAAAAAGCGCCATGAACTGCGACTTTTGTTCACCGGGAAGCGGAACGCGGCCAGGACAGCATGGGAGTGAGTACTATAATCACCGTGTGTGTGCAGAGCGGTGACCTTCTGACCTTTTCTGTGATTAGGCGCGTTATAAAGGAGCTAGGCATGACAGGCGCCACACCTGAGCAGTGCAGCAAAAAGTGGCAGAATCTTTTACAGACGTACGAGGTATGCCTTCTCTCCCTGCCATTCCCAGCAACACTGTTAAACTTCATTATTCACTAAAACTGAATTGCTATGCTTTCCAGAAGCTCAAAGATCCCCCAACAGGAGCAGGCAGCGAGGACAGGGAGGAGACATGGCCCCATTACTCATTGTTAGACAGTATAATGAGTGATAGGGCCATAATCAGTCCCCCATGCCTCGTGGCCTCGGGAGGAGCAACAGGCCCTGGCACTGCGTCCGTCTCCAGCAGCCCTACCCCGGACACTGGGAGCCTTAGAACAGACGAGCCATCTGACGCCCAGGAAGAGCACGAAAGGCGACCAAAACGAGCGACGATCCGCCTGCGACATGGAGGCTGTACTCATTGAGGAAATGCAAAAGCAGACCGGAATCATGGAAAGGTTCCTCACTATGATGTCAAACAAATTTATGTAGTCTGAGAGGGAAAATGAAGTTATCTATACAACTTGGTGGTAGTCGTGATCACTGTCAGATGTCAGCGGGCAGGACAAACGTGCGGCAAGTTCATTTCGCAGCCTTACTGCATCCCCTTCTCCCTCCACAGTGATAACTGTTACTCTGCCTTCCTTTTATTCCCCTTCGTCTTCAACAAGTTCTTTTGCACATGTATCTTCGGCTCGTATGCACACATTGTGAATGGCAGCACAAGCTTCAATGACGAGGGGCGCTTTTCGCGCTGACACCTCCAGGGCCTTTGTGAAAACCCATCTCCATCGTCCCTTCATGAGCCCGAATCCTCTCTCCGCAACGCAACGCGCTTTTGAGTGCAATGCATTGAACCTACATTCCACAGGTGTTCTGGGTTCCTTGAATGGTGTGATCAGCATAATTGGCGACGACAGGCCATGGGTATCCAGGGTCTCCCAACAGTGCAAGCCCAAGGGGAGGATAAAGGAAGTTCCTTTACAGAGGGCTGTTGCGTAGCACACGGGAGTCATGAACACTTCCAGGGTAGCCTGCAAATATGTCTAGAAATGTCCCTTCGTGATCGCAGACTGCCTGTAACTGCACAGAATAGAATCGTTTTCGGTTGATGTAGTCATCGTGGAGTGCTTCGGGTGCCAGTACTCTCACATGACATCCATCGATGGCACCAACAAACCGCATGAATCTGCTGCTCCCAGAGAGCGTGGCAAATCCATGTTGCATCTCGAGCCGCTTGTCCGCTGGTGGTGTGTAAATCATCAAGTGCACTTTCGCTGTTATCAGTTTCAGCACACGGTTTACTATGTTGAATGTTGTTGTCCGTGGCAAGTTGAAACAACATGCGACAATTCTGAAGGCAGATCCGCACCCAAGCCAAAAGAGAAAAGTCAGAAGTTCAATTTTCTGTGACCATCCATGGGTCTTCTCTGGTTGGTCTTTCCAAAGCACTTGCAGCAGCATCCTGAAACTTTCGCGGCTCATGCGAAAGTGGTGCTTGAAGTCCAGTCTTTCATTCGTGAGGTATTCGAGGAACATGTTCCTCATCTCGGGACTGCAGTAGATTCCCTCAACCTGGGATGAAGCAAGAATCAATGTTCGACTAATAATTACAATGAAAGGTCATGTACAGCTTGGGACAAAAATTCCTGAAACGCGGCAGTTTTGTGTTTAACTTCTCCCAGTCCTACCTGCGGCCTTAGAGGAACACTTGTTGCACAGAACCCTTGGGCTGATTGTTTCCGACCGTTCCGTTCAACGAGCATCACCAACCGCCGCCGAGACGGCCAGCACAAGTTCAATACAAAATTCTCGTGTTTCAGAAACCCCTCTCAGAGTTAATAAGACGGGGTTGTGCCTGCAAGCAAGGTCAAAGCCAGCCCAACGTAAATTGGGGAATGCTTGTCGAACACGGCTAAGAATATATATCAATATGGTAACTGCGCTAAAACCTTTATGCGCTCTCACCTGCCTTCTTCTCCTAAGGCGAATCGCTCTCGCTGTCTGCACAAGCATTCGATACCGAATAATCATCATGCTGAATAGCACCGAGACAAGCAAATAAATCTCTTCAACTCCTATAGCCGCTGGATCCATTGCTGGAAGTTCGCAAGTAACAGCGCAAGAAGGCCAACTGACAACAACGCGGCAAACGCTAGTACCTTCTGCGCTAGCGCCGTACGTATTTCTTGCGTGAGCAACGAGATGGCACCACAGGCGCCTCGGCTAGGCAGGCCTGTACGGCTGGCCAGACGGCGCGACTGCGCATTGCATTCAGAGACGCCTGTGGCAGTTTTGTGCAACTCTCCTAAGTACACGGTGTGCTGTTTGGCATAGCCACACAGTATTTCGTATGGCTGGGATATGCTTCGGATCTTTTGCTCGTTCTCGGATGTGCGCGGGATTGACGTTTTTTTCTCTCCTGCATATGTCAAGAAAGGGACGCTACTCGTCAAGCATGTTTTTGCAACAGAAGAAAGGATATCAGGTGATGATGTCACCCTCCACGGAAAGTGCGTGTCTCAGGTTAAAGACAGCGTTGTTTACGACATTGTTCTAAAGGTAAGCATGTTTTACTTGTCACACGTTGCATTTGTACGCTGCCGTTGGTGAATGACAGTTCGTCAACAATGCCGTACGTCGTATCTCAGGTGGACAATGTATCGCGTACATTGTCGGAAGGACGATGCAGCTGTAAAGCTGGAATACAAGGGAAGTGCAAGCATGCAGCCGCTTTGTGTGTGTACGTTAGCAGTGCCGAGGTCGAATCCCGAACCAGTAGGCCTGAGGCGTGGGGCAAACCAAGCGAGAAGCCGCGCCGGGATCCAAACACGATGATTCCGACCCTGTTTCCAGGTAACAATTAAGACCGCCGTCTTCACCGCACAATTGACAATTATATCTACAACCGCAAATGTATTAAGCGGAAACAGAGAATGGTACGTATATCTACAGTGTGTCCCAGCCAAGTGCGAACAGTACCTCAGATGGAAGTAGCCCTACAGGCGAAACTTGTGCTGCAAACGTCTTCTCCACTGTAGCAGGAGCCTGTTTCTCATACAAACGTCATGGGAGACCTTTCTGTAAGATACCTCGTCTGTACTTAGCTGGAACACCTGGTACATACTGTCTTCTTTGTGAACACATCGGAATTTAATTTAAAAAGATACTATATATATATATGCATAGTAGTAAGTACTGGACTCTCACAGTGCACAACGCTCAACTGTCCTGAACACGATTTAATTATCAATTAGAGCTAATAGGGACCCCCCACATTAATCAGCACCCTCCAGTGAGCCATCACACTAACTGGGGAACGTCTAACTCGTTCCAGACCAGCTGAGCGTTGTGCACTACGAGAGTCCATAAAAATAAAAAATAGGCAGAAAACAAAATAAAACGATAGAAATAGAGTGGAGAGAAACAATTTATTCGAAAATCAACGATGCCACGGCAAAGAAGCAACACCCGAGTGACCAACGCCCGCCATGTTGCTAGTTGGCACCCAGCAGTTGCAGAGATCGACGACAGGTGGTCACTTAGTTGCAAGGCATCACACCAGATGGCGCCACCATCATAGCTCTAGACGAGAAAGACAGAACAAGATACTAGCGGTAGGTAAAAATGGCAGCACTGCTAAACAAGTCTAGGCATGCGAGAGAAAAGGGCTAACACACAGTACACACAGAAAACAGTACACATCGGGGAAAAAGGCAATCGACTAGGCCTAACCACAACGTCACAACACTATGCATCTAACACAAGGCGGGAACCACTGGGCACACATCGCTAAACATGCGTCAACACGAACAAAAGGCTTGCTCACCGCAAAACAAGTCTAAACATGCGACAGAAGGCTTAACACGAGCGCGGTCAAATCACTCGTTGGTCACCGCTAAACACGGCAAACATACGAGAAAAGGAGCGCGTCAAATCACTCACCTTTTCCCTCGCGGCGACTGCTCATCAGCCAGGCAGAAACGGCGAGCGCGGGGAGCACACGTCTGCTCTCTGCGACAGCCAGCCAGAACTCCTAGCGCCACCTGCGGCGACCACTTGCGAGAGGCTAAGAGAGAAGAGCATTCCTGCGCCCTCTTCTTGCGTTGCTCATTGGTCGTGACGTCATCCCGTTCTTTCAGGGCTACCCTGCTTTTTTTTTCTTTTTTTCCACACAGTCGACACAACTGGACAAGGTCAATCTGCAATGAAGCCATGGCATGACGTCATCATGCACCTGCGTGGCTCAAGGACGCGTGCGCTCAGGACAGGGGACCTATTATTTATTGAATCACTATCCCGAGATTATTTCCTTTATTCTTCTATAAGGATTGAATAGGAAACTATTGCAGAAGAGCACCATGCATGAAAGCTGATCGTAGGAATTCCAAAGTATTAAATGAGATTTGCAAAAGAACAAAATATCCTAGCACGTAGCCCCATCAACGGCTAATAAGAGGACTAGGCACTCAACAAATCAACACAGAGTACGGGTAACAAGGAGCGCAGAACGATGCGTCTACTCCATCCGACAGCCAGGCGCGGAACTGAGTCGTAATGTTTTTTCTCCTCTATAAAGTCATGCATCTGTCCCTCTTGTGGTTGATTTCTGAACTAATTTAATGGCGAAATAATTAAGAATAGCACTATTCCCATTCAGGGCAGCACTATCGTCAAGACTGTCATGGTTTCGGGTCTGAATGAGTGGAATAAACCTACACCCGTGATCAATGTATAGATTCGAACCCGTCTACTGGAGGGACTGTGGCCAGTGCGGTAATGAATGAGCCCAGACTCGTTTGTATCTCTGTATCAATGTATCTCTGCTTCTTAAGATCACATTCAAAACCACTACTCAGACTACTCGACAAAATTGCACTACGCCAGTCTTATCCAAATCACTTAGCTGTATAGGGGTGGGGAAGTCCGTAGAAACTTCGAAGAGCCTGAGACGTCTTCTTGTTGCAGCGGCGTGTCTTCTGCGTTTCCCTCGACGTCACACCGTGGCACACAACTCTTGCACACTTCACATCAATCAACCACTTTCTATGAAGCAACCTGCATTCGACACCACAAACCAATCGTCGACACCGTTACTCGAAACAGAAACTAATCCACCTGCATCGTCGCATGTTCTGCTGACTCCCTGTACTCGCAGAAGGGACAGCCGGGTGACGTTACACCAAAATGGGAAAAACGCTCACGCAGCGGCAAGACGTCATGCGCTAAGCGCCACTGAAGACTGGCCCGATGGGCGTCCAGCCAGCCAGCAGTGGTCGTACGCCACGCTATGTGGCGCTGAATAGGCGTCGAGTTCGGGGGTTCCCGATTAAGCGCAAGAAGTGCAATGTAAAGGCGCCGCACGGGCCATGATGTTATGTCATCATCAAGGAAAGAAGCTCGCAGGCTGCGCATTGCCACAACGTATGCCTTCAGGTGTGGAGCCACGCACTCTGAGCGCGGGCGAGTGTGTGTCAGCTCAGAAAAAAAACGAATGTCGGGTCCTAACAGAAAAGTTAGTAGACACTGAGCAGGATGCCGCTGCTCTAGGAGACCCTGAAAGATCGCGCGCAGACCTAAGGCAAGGCACTTCACTTTGAAATCGGGCACGAAAAGGCCGCCATCTACGCGAGGCCGATACATACGACCTCTTGATACCCATTCTACAGAACCGCCCCAGATAAACTGAAACGCCGCACGTGTAGCGGCCTGAAGAGTAGTCCGCGGAGGGATGGAGATATTGGCTAAATACCAATATTTACTCAGAAACCAAGACGCAGGAAGGCGCGCTCTGCAGGTAATGGGGAGTACGAGCTCTTTCAAGTCCCGGAGGACAGGAATGCTACGCATATGGACACGTGCCCAGGTACTGGGAGATATTCCTGAAGGCAGGAAATCATACCCAAGAACGCGCACGGCATTCTTCACAGGAATACCAAAGGGTGCGGAGCACGACGGGATGAGGTTGATGAAAAGTAGTGCGCTTTTATCTCTATTGATCTGTGCATTAGAAACCCTACCGTAGCTTTCAATTACCTGGAGAACATTCCCGATAGCTTCCTCGTCGGTCAAGATGAGAGATAGGTCGTCTGTATACGCAAAAAGCGGTAACGCGGATGTGCCCGGTAGGGCAAGCATCCGGGATGCAACCGAGGATGCGAGGGACTCTAAAAGCGGGCCAAACACTAGGGCATACAGTGCCGGTGACAGGGGGCTGCCCTGGCGGACACCCACCTTTATGGGGAAGTTAGCAGAGGTACCCCCATTGACACCAATGGAAGCTGACGCACCAGCATACCGTGCTCGGAACCACGATATGATCTCGCGATCAAACCCACTCGCCTCCAACACACGGTACATGTATTCATGAAGCACGCGATCAAAGGCCTTCCTTTGGTCAAACGACACTAAAACACAAGGTCGCCGTCGACTATGTGCCCAGTACAAGGCGTCTCTTAAAGCCTGCGTATGAACCGTGATGGACCGCTCAGGGACAGCACAGGCCTGGAAAGGAGGAATGACTGTACCAAGAACTGGAGAGATGCGTTGCAAAATCGCTTTTGATAAAATTTTGTAGTCAGTATTAAGCAGTGAAACAGGACGATAGGCATTTGGGTCTTGTTTTTTGGAAGCATCCTTGCACAACAAGGTGACAATGCTCTCACGCATGGACGGACAGAGGAGACGACGTGCCAAGCACTGATTCAACAGAACTGTCAAAGGCCTCCGAAGAGTGGACCAGAAGCATTTATAAAATTCAGCTGGGAGGCCATCGGAACCGGGAGACTATCCTGTGTGAAGAGCTTTGACGGCAGCAGTATATTCGTCGGCAGAGAACGGAGCTGCACTGAGCTCGATACGTCGTGCGTCCGGCAAAAACGCTCGACCCTCGACGTCGGCAGGCTGCACGGAGTCAAAAAGCGCCATAAAATGATCACGCAGAAGTGATCGAACTCCATCAGGGTGCTCCTAAACCGAACCGTCGGTTGCAACAAGTTGCTCGATGACACTGGGAGGCCGACGGAGGTAACGGCCAAGCAAAAGGCGAGAGCAATATGCTTCTCGCGACCAGCGCTCGACAGACTGTGCTGCCGCAAACTGGTCCCAGAAACGCAACCTCAGAGAGGCTAGCCTCCCTAGCACGTCCTGTATGGCTTGATCATTGCGTGGGCCTCGCGACCCAGGATGGCGCAAAATAGACAGCACTTGCCGGAGGTGCACAAATTCCTCCCGGCTCTCCCTTGCACGCCTAGCTCTCCACTGACGAAAAAGTCTCGCGGCTCCTAATTTGGTCTCTTCCCACCATACCGGTGAGACTAAAGTGTCAGCGCAGCGATCAACAAGGAACGCTTTGACGTCGTGACGAATTTCTGTGTCTCGCAGTAGCTCGGCACAAAGCCTCCAACAGCCGGATCCGGAGCGAAAACCTCGCAACCCAGTGAGCGAGAGACGCACACCCTCATGGTCAGAAATATCTCCAGAAGGAAGCACATCACATTTCAAAACATGGCTACCCAAACAAGGAGAAACGTACAAACGGTCAAGTCGGCTATGTGCACCCTGAGCATTGCACCACGTGTACTGGTAAACTCCAGGATTTATGTGCGAAAATGCATCTATGAGTCCTATTCCGCCAACTAATTGCAACAGGCCCTGGTTTACAGGCCTGCTTCCACTCCCATGACCGTCAATAGTGCAATTAAAGTCCCCCGCAATCAAAGGTTTGGGTTACCCACCATGAAATAATCGAGTCCCCTAAAAAATTCCGTACGGTCACCCCGGCGGACCGGAGCGTACAAGTTCACAATTCTGATAACCGTGCCCGCTAGGTCCAACTCAACCGAAATAACGCGACCATCCCAATCGCGATCAAACCACTTTACCACGCCGCGACAAGATGGAAAAATTATAATGCCAACTCCTGACCGACGAGGTGAGCCATGACTAAAAAACACCCTAACATGATGGTTCGCTTCTAGATTCTTGACAGCCCTTGCTGAAAGAAAATGAATTTCCTGCAGCAAAAGAATATCAATGGAATGACTAGAAGCCCGCTGTAATACTGAAAGTTGCTTAGTACAGCGAGAAAAACCCCTACAATTCAGCGTAGCCACAGAAAGTGCCATAATTTGAAATAATGCCCTCACAAAAACTACCATTACAAGAATGTTGCTTCCTCTGAGACAACAGCTGACGCCTCTGCCTCCATGTCAATGTCACCATCATTTTTACCCCACGCTTCGTCGTCACTCGAAAGAGATACGTCGCTCGGGAGCCAGCGACCATCATCTACAGCAGGCTCTCCCCAAGGCACCTTCTCGCCCCATACTATGACGACTGCATCACAGTTGTCATGGTCACACTCATCCTCACTTGAGTCGCTCGGAAGCCGCACGGAAACTACGGAGGACATCCCTGCCTCCACCCCATCCACTGTGTTAGGAGCGACAACAGCTGCAGGCTCCAATGCCACAGAACCCGCGACCTCCGACACTACATCCGCAGAAGGCGCACTCTCTGCTGGTGCAGACCCAGCGCCATCGGTCTCCGAGACATTTGGAATGCCCACCACACGGGACGCCCAGGTTTTCACCGAGCATGACTTAGCAGCATGGTCTCCCCCACACCTACGGCAGGGCTTCTCACAGGTAGCATGACCTACCTCCCCACACAAAGAGCACACAAGCACCGAGCAGGACTTTTTAAGATGTCCTGACTGCCCACACCTAAAACAAGTTCTTCGCATGCTTGGGTAGCGAAATATAAGTCGCCTACCCCTAACGCGGATGAAGTTTGGTACTGGGGACTTCATTTCCATAATCACACGGCGGTTGCCGGTCTCTATGAAATTCAGTTCCGGATGGTCGTATGTCTCGCGGACAATGTCATTTACTGTGCCATACTGGCCCAGCACTGAAACAATCTGCGCGTTATCCATACCAACCGGTGCCTTAGACACCGTAACTACGGTGAGGTTGGTTTCCAAAGAAACCAAAGGAATGGCAACACCATTTACATCTAGAGAGGCCAAACCTTTCAGGGTTGCAGCCCCTTGGAGAGACATAGCTTTGAGCTCAAAATCTGACTCATCCTGGTGCTGAAAAGATCGTATACAGCCACCAGGAGCCTTCTTCACCAGAGCGAGAAGGAATTCCACGCGTGACACTGCCGACGGCAGTGTTACGCGAAAATCGAGCGGCCGGCTGGCCATGGCACACACACACGCCAAAAGAATGACACTAGCCCATCACCAACAATAGAATCACACAAAGGAAAACACAGAGAGATATACAGATATTCGTATTGCCAACTGTAGGATGAGACAAGCGAAAGCTTGCCCACATCACATTTCAAAAATACTACTGCCCTCGCAGATATTTACAGGACATTTATTTATTACAGGATATTTAGGATATACAGGATATACAGGATAGATATTTAGAGGACAGAATCACTCATGTGTATTGTCATCAAGCAGGAGAGCTACCTATGGAGGCAGTCCCCTTTGGACAGACACTAACTTTACGTTACAGTCCTACAAGCTAGATAACTTGTATCGCCAACTGTAGGGTGGGACAAGCGTTAGCTTGCTAGATAACTAGATTACTAGATAAGCTTGTTTTGAGACGGGTGGGCCTGACCTGATAAGCTTGACAACAACAACATGGCAAAAGGTTATTCATTCCATGTGGGTCACACACGGACCAAAGAAGTGATAAGCCGCTGTAATGATTTCGTCAGCATGCAGCTTCAACGGTGTGCAGGGTAAGCTCTCTCTCACAGCGCCCCCTACGTCCAAGTAAAGAGAAACGGTGACTTGTCGGAAAGTGGCCATATTCCGAGCCGCTGTCGAGCACTAGCGACGGCGTCGATGGAGGAGCAGCGGTAGAAGGCGATAACGAGCGCCGGAAGCGATACCTGCCACTTTTAGTATTCCCATGTCGCTTTTAACGGCAGTACCCTTGGTTTTTTGACTGTCGTTAAGACGTCAACGGGAACGAGATATTGCACTCTGAGCCAATAATGTAACAGGAGGAGAATGTCCCCCAATCTCACTCTAGTCAAATTGCTGTCATCCCATGCCATCACTCTGTGTCGCACAACATTTATGCAGTCGCCAAGGATTTCGGCATAAAGATCGTTTTTTCAAATGGTTTGAAGCTAAGCAAGTTAACACCATTTTCTTCTGTTTTTAAGGGCTGCAGTGTCAAGCACCGTGACCCGCTGATTGTATCTCATTACGGCCGATGTCTCAATACGGCCGAAGGTTGTCTCATAACGGCCAAAAGTCAAAATGTGTATTGGAACGTGCATTGACGTGCAATGTTGCTGCCACGTATGGATATACATTCCAGAGGGTATAAGCCATGCAGTGTGCCCTTAGGGCCCTTACCATATATATAAACATATTATGTGACAATCAGTATGTTATCATACCACAGCACAACGCAGCATATTGTGTAATGTGTACACCCCAAAGGTAGTGTTGATGTTGCTGCGAAGCAGCAGGCTACTAGGTGGAGTTAGCTGCTTGTGGAGAGCTAGATGAACGGCTTTGTTGTGACGTTTTTTGGAGACATCCTACAGTCATTGGCCAAGAAGGAACACCTATCTCAGTCGACGTCACTTTATTTCCATTGGCTTTACAATGGTACAATTCTTGCTTCTGGAATGAGTAGACCTGCAATAAGCAAAGAGCAACCGTGAATAGGCTAGAATAGGCTAGGAGTGAATAGGCTAGAATAGGCACAAGCTGCATACATGTTGATATGTGTTTGTTATTTCATACAAGGCTAACATAAACCTTCATCTAGACAAAAAGAAAAAATGTGACATCCAGGTAAACACAATGCATAACCATGAGATGAATTTAGTTGCATTAGTTCATTCACTTAATGGAAACATGTGAATATGAAACAGTGATACATTACAATTCATGAAATGATGCATGCGTGACTTTCCTTTTCTCGTTTCTTCTTATAAAAGTAGTGCACGAATTAACTCTCCGTGCACTACTATACACAATTTTTCACTTCACAACAGAACCGTATCATACAGTTGGTAATCTTAACAGCTCACCTCTTCAGTCAAGACTCCCTGGGCAGTGTCACGACTGTGTCGCTACCGTCGGTCCCACTCTACTGCCATCATCACAGGCATCGTCGGGCGCGGGCAAACGTGGCCGGCTCGTGCACGAACGAAACAAAACCGGGAGCTGATGGTCTCTCTCTCTTGACTGGTCTGGTCCATCGTCATGTCTACCAGGGCTTACGACTTTCATTAAAATCCAGTTGCTGGACCTCTCTGTGTCGTCGTTTCGGGGGAAGCAATGCATCAACTGGTGGCAGCGGTGCACGGCGGACCTCATATGCTTCGAGTATGTAAAGGTGGGTACTGGCTTTGCTGATTAGTTGTAACCAGGATTTAGCCTAGTGTCCTAAATCTGGTCAGTTAACCCTACTGTCGAGGAGTCCTCGTTCGTATTCCTCATAGTATTGTTTGTAGGCAAAGATACCCAAGTATGAAGCTAGATTCACTCAAGAAAAATGACTTGTTAGAAATATGTGAGGATTTAGGTATTGACACTTCGAAATTGAAGCGAAAGCCTGACATTATTGAAGCCATATTGAGTGCGGATATCGACGATGATGAAGTCGAAGAAACCTGGCAGATGATAAGGGACAGAAGGGAGAGGAAAGAGAGAGAGTATGCTCAGCAAAAAGAATTAAAATTGCAAGTCGCGCGCAACGAGGAAGCTGATAAAATTGCTGAGACTAGCTTTCTTCAAGTAATGCAGGTGGAGTCATTTAAAATGACAAATTTTATGCAGCCCTACAAGTTAGGAGAGGACATAGGCATGTATCTAGTAAACTTTGAACGTACCTGCGAAAGGCAACATTTTGTTAAGTCTTCTTGGCCACAAAGGCTCCTTACTCTTTTGCCTGGTGAAACAGCGGTAGTTTTAGCGCGGATGCCAAAGGATGAGTCTGAAGATTACGATAAAGTAAAGAGCAGTCTTTTGAGAAAGTATCGCCTATCCGCTGAGGCTTTCCGCCAAAGATTCAGATCAGATGGCAAGAAGCCCAATCAACCTGACGTAGACTTCGCGTATAATTTAAAGTCTAATTTGGTGGAATGGTTGACGGAGGTAAAGGCTTATGGCAATCATGAGTCATCATCAAAGAATACATCAAAGTCATACAGCATATTTGCCTAGAACAGTTCTTTGATCGCATCCCAAAAGATATGAGATTCTGGATTCAGCACAAACCAGACGTTGACACTGTAGGAGTGTGTGAAGGCGGGGTTGACACTGTAGCAGTGCAGCACCTTCATCCACATCGCTACTGGTGCGAGGCACCATCTCACGAGCACGATCATTAAAGCATCAGTTGGGCTCTCGCCACTAACCGAACAGATTGTCGTTCTTTAGAGCTCCCAACATTGGGGACCCGAACGTCGAACGTAAGGATCGAACATTAACCTTAACCGCCATGTCCGTCGACCATCAAGCCCACCCGCCGCCTCCATCGAACCCATCCTTATCTGCAGTGGCTGTCAAGTTACCACCATTTTTTGACCGCAACCCGGCCGTGTGGTTTATCCAAGCGGCGTAACGCTCATCTCGGCTCATCTCGCTGGCGTAACATCACAAACTGACGAAATTTTACCACGTCACCTTACGACCAGCTCAAGCAAGCCCTCCTGCAATGCCCCACCTCCTCCAGCCGGTCTCGCCTTCAACTGCTGAAGAGCTGCGAGACCGCCGCCCCACAACACCATAGAAAAAGCATCAGAATTGGCTGATGATTATGTATCTAGAAGGGTCTACAATTCGTCATCTATGAACTTGAAAACACGCAAACCTTTCACACCTTATCGGAAGTTTGCTACTAACAAACCGGAAAGAGACGTCCCACTTGCCACCTCTCGTGAAAGCAGTCAGAAAGGTGCACAGAGTACCACCATAAAAGAAAAAACTGTTCATAATGCAAGAGTTTTCGAAGCTAAAAAACCTCCAGTTTGTTATTTCTGTCACGAACCGGGTCACATCGCAAGTGTTTGTGATAAAAAACCGAAAACAGCTTTTTCCTACGTAAAAGATGACGAGGAAAACCTTAAGTTGCTAGGACCTTACCTCTGTGACTTAACGGTAAACGGTACACCGTGTAAAGCACTAAGAGATAGCGGTTTCACGATAGATGTTGCCCATCCTTCGCTGGTTAGACCCGAGGATTATACAGGCGAATCAACGTGGATCAGGCAAACTGTGCAGGAAAACGGTGTATGTCTTCCAGTAGCTAAGGTGACCCTTAAGGGATCCTTTGGTGAAATCACAACCGAAGCTGCTGTATCTAAAGGTATTCCCCAACATTATCCCTATTTATTTTCGAACAAGTCTGCAAATCTATTAGCAGAACAAAGGAAAGAATCCAGTGCACAACAGGTGAACGCTCTCACACGTTCGAAAGCGCGTGAACTGGCGAATAAGCTTCGGTACGATTACCACACAGAGCAAATCCTAGAGACGGAACCAAAGGTTCCGAATCCTAACGAAGAATCCTCCCCAGATGTTGGTCGAAACAGTATTCAGCAGGATCTTGAATACGCAGAAAACTCTGCAGCGTGCTCCTTTTTGCCTCCCATATCAAATAGTTTTGACAGCTTACGAGGACTTGACAAACAAACTCTAAAGCTGGAGCAACAAAGTGACTCAACGCTAGAGAGACTTTTCCAACTTATTGATGGTGTCCCTAGAAAAAATGCGCCGTTTGCCAGAAAGTCGGATCTCTTATATCGTTATTACAGCGACCGCAAAGGTAGAACTTTGGATCAGCTAGTTGTACCACGAAAGTACAGATAAGATATTCTGCACCTCAGTCATGCATGTTCATGGTCAGGTCATTTAGGAATCAGAAAAACTAAGGACAGACTCCTTCAGGAATACTACTGGCCAGGATGCTTTAAAGATGTAGAAAACTTCGTTCGGTCATGTGATTCATGCCAAAGAGTTGGGAAATCTACCGACCAGTGGAAAGCACCACTTAACCTAGTCCCTATAATCACCGAACCCTTCAAGCGCTTAGTAATCGACACGGTAGGTCCTTTACCACAAACTAAGCCAGGATACCGTTACATACTAACGCTGCTGTGTCCAGCAACGAAGTTTCCTGAAGCAGTGCCTCTCAATTAAATAACTTTTTCCGAAATAGTGGATGCCTTGCTTGGCGTCTTTGCACGAATAGGTTTCCCCAGCGAAATTCAAAGCGATCAGGCAAGCGTGTTTACTAGTGCACTGACAACAACCTTTCTACAACGCTGCGGGATTACCATCGTCCACAGCTCGGCATATCATCCACAAAGCAGTGCAGTTGAATGTTGGCATTCAACACTCAAACGAGTTCTACGAGCTCTATGTTATGAACATAAAAAAGATTGGCACATGTGTTTCCCGGCAGCAATGTTTGCTCTTAGAACTGTTCCCCATGAGGCAACAGGATTTAGCCCTGCGGAACTAGTCTATGGCAGATCACTAAGATCACCGCTGAGAATAATCAGAGAACAATGGGAAGATAGTGGGGACGATCCCACAGTAGTAGAGTACGTTTTAGAATTGCTAAATCGTTTACATGTAGCTCAAGAGCTAACACTAGAGAACATGAAAATTGCCCAGGAAAAAGCTAAAACTTACTACGACAAGACAGCTAAGTCACGGCTCTTCTCACCGGGGCAAAAAGTAATGATAGTACAACCGTGTCGTCAAAACAAACTGCAAGTTTAGTGGGAAGGCCCAGCACAGGTAATAGAAAAACCAACAACACCAACTATATGGTTCAGCTTGGCAAACGTAAATCATCCGTCAAAATCTACCACGCAAACTTGATGAAACCGTACACCGAACGCGAGGCTATTGTTAACCTCACACTAAACGAACCTGAGGAAATCCCCTTAGACATTCCTTCTCTAGGAACTGGTAAAGTTCCCACAGTTCGTGAAGTAATGCTTAATATCGTCAAAGCCGGTGACTTTCAACCTAATCAAATGCAAGATCTGACTCATTTAATCGAGGTGTACCAGACTTTATTTTCTGATAGGGCCGGCAAAACTACGTTAGCTTGTCATGACATAGAACTAACATCAGAAAAGCAGGGGTCGAAACCGGAACTAAACCGTAACCGAAAACCGCAAAAAAACGTTATTTTTCGCCGAACCGAACCCGAACCGAACCGGGTTTTTTTTGTCTCCCCTTGAACGAACCGGAACTGTACCAAAAAATATGATGCGGTAACCGGTTCGCCAGACGGTACAAACGCCTATACCTGCCGTCGACTGCCGCGCACCAGCTCCCTGCATCGCTCGGAATCTTGCCGAATTTATAGAGCGGACAAATTGATAAACTAAGAAGTGGTGAATCCATGCACCTTCTACAACCTCACCTCCAAAAGGTTCACGACATCCCTGTACATTTTTGCGATTCGAGGTGTAAAAAAAAAAAAAAAATGTGCTGCACGGCAGCTACACTTTGCATTGTTGCCTCGGCTGCTTCCTTTCATTCAGCGTCGCATTGTGAAGGCGACGTAAATTTTAATAGTCCACACTGATATTCACAAGCAATGCAGATCTCTAGCGACCACGGGAAAGGGTTTGGCGTGTGGCCCAGAGCATGGAGGAAGAAAACACAGGAGCGACTTCTCTCCCTCTTTTCAACGCGGAGCAACTGTGCGCATGGAACTCTGGGGTACTCCTATTTACCACGAGACCGCTTTCTTCCCTGTTTTCCTTTGGAAATTAGTGATAGCCTTTTGCAATGGAGTCTAGTGGTACGCTGTGTGCCATTTCCCAAGAGGATGGAAGGTGGAGCAAGCCATCGCCGGAACCTGATATTACCACTCACATGTCGTACACTGATTAGCACAGCACACGTAAACCGGTTCGACCCGATTAATATCGGTTCAAACCCTTATTTTGGTTGCTCTGAACCCAAACCCGAACCGAACCGATAACTTCGAATCGGAACTTGAACCGAACCACAAAAAATAACGGTTCCGAGCCCTGCAGAAAAGCCAGTTAAGTCCAAGCCGTATAGAATGGCACCTAGACAGAAGGCCATACTAGAAACTGAAATTAAGAAAATGCTCGACTTAGGGGTAATAGAACCCGGTGAAAGTGATTATGCATCGCCTCTAATTTTAGTTGAAGCTCCAGGCAAGGATCCTCGCCCTTGCATTGATTATAGAAAGCTCAACGCAATAACGCGGGATCAAATCTACCCAATTCCGAACATCGAAGAAAGGATCGAGACTGTTAGTGCAGCAAAATTTATCTCAACCTTAGATTTGGTACGAGCATATTGGCAAGTACCACTCACAGAACGAGCAAAAAGGTACGCAGCATTCACATCACCAATCGGTACTTTCAGACCTGTCATGCTCACATTCGGCCTGAAGAATGCTCCTTTCTGTTTTTCGAAGCTCATGGACACAGTTCTAAAGGGTCTCGAAAACTCCCTACCTCGATGATGTTGCAATTTTTTCTTCCACTTGGGAAGACCACATTCAACACCTTAAAATAGTTTTTCAGCGTTTTAGAGAGGCAGGGCTTATTATGAAAGCAAAGAAGTGCAAACTCCTCCTATGTTACGCTCCCATGTAACATATCTCGGTCACATTGTTGGACATGGGTACCGCAGCCCACTTGAGACAAAAGTTGCTGCGATTAAAGATTTTCCTCGCCCAACTACAAAAACCCAAGTCAGGCCTTTCTTAGGACTCACTGGTTACTATCAAAGGTACATCAGAAACTATGCGGACATCGCCAGTCCTTTAACCGATGCATTGAAAAACAATCAACCAAATCGTATTCTATGGGATACGACCAAAGAAAGCGCTTTTCAAAAGTTAAAAACAGCGCTATGTTCAAAACCACTCCTTCGGGCCCCAGACTTCGCACGTCCTTTCATCATTCAGTGTGATGCAAGTGGCAGAGGTATAAGTGCAGTGCTTTGCCAAAGGGACGAAGCTGGAAGAGAACACCGCGTCTTATACATAAGTAGGAAACTAACCCTACGCGAACAGGCATATTGTGCTTCCGAAAAGGAATGTGCTTGCATTGTATGGGCCATTCAAAAACTCAGTTGTTACATGTACGGAATGAGGTTTACAGTCGAGACAGACCACTGTCCTCTCACTTGGCTAAACCACATGTCAAACAAAAACTTTTACGTTGGAGTATCAGTCTTCAACAATATAACTTCCATGTTCGCTACCGTAAAGCTAAAGAAAATGGCAACGCTGATGCCCTCAGCCGCGCAGTATGAGTTCACTTTTGGAAAAGACTTTCAGAATCTTTCTTTCATTCTCCCATTTTTCCCTTCGTTTGCTATGGTGTATGGTGCACCGTTACTGCACATTGTTTTTGTACTGATTTTTGTTTTGTTTTGTTACTGATTTTTGTACATAAAAGTGCACTTCACACTTGCTCTTGCTCTTGCTATTCTGGTTTCATACGTACTTTGCCTTCATCGGATTAAGGATAGGACGCCTTTTCTTCTTTACATATCCTGGTTCAATTGAAAGGTATAGGCTAGGCCTCGCCTAAACTGCTTGGGGTGCTTTGGTGGTTTGTCCGCTTCCGTTTGCTCACGCAGTGTTCACAGCCCCAACTACATTTGGAGGCTTCGTACATCGATTCCCTTCCGGTCATCGAACAAACGAATCTTCAGGCCCTGGTCCTTACTGCGCCATTGGATAAAACATCGCCACCATCAAGCCACTCCAGAGTCACGGCAGCAAGCCGTCACACCTCCTTGGCTTCCTCTTCATCGGCGGGGCAAGTTGTCACGACTGTGTCGCTACCGTCGGTCCCGCTCTACTGCCATCATCACAGGCATCGTCGGGCGCGGGCAAACGTGGCCGGCTCGTGCACGAAACGAACAAAACCGGGCAGCACGGGAGCTGATGGTCTCTCTTGACTGGTCTGGTCCATCGTCATGTCTACCAGGGCTTACGACTTTCATTAAAATCCAGTTGCTGGACCTCTCTGTGTCGTCGTTTCGGGGGAATGAATGCATCAGCAGCAACATCCTCTTAGCCATGTTGTTGTTGTTTTTTTTCGGAATCCTTCGCGTACCCACATAACATGACTGAAATGGAAAATAGCTATAAATAATAATAATGATAATAATATTTATTGTAATCAGATATGCTTTTGCGCAGTACAGTACAGTGCAAAAGCCTGCGCAACATTTGCAGATGTTCGCGGTAAGCAATTCGAGGAGATCAAGTTTGCCGACTTGTGCTTTTATTTTTGAACAAATATGACGAGAAATTTTAACAAATGAAATATGGCTCACAATGATAAATGCTGCTGTACGGTGCGGCATTATCGGTGTCTTAACTTCGAATGAATTTGTTGTTTCTAAACGCGCAACGAACCACAAACGGTGCAAATCTACTAACACATACCCACCTACATCTATTACAGGCACCTCGGCTGTATTGATTCAGTCAAATTACTATGTGTGGATAACACACTGCTAAGCCAGACAGTCTACGAAAGCATAACTCACCGGAATTCTTTGTTCTCGGTCTTGGTCAACACAGCGCGATATACGTTGGGACTATGACGATGCATTCAACTCAGTTTTCACCGGAACAATACGCGCTGCTCGAAAGACAACGACGGAAAATAAAGTGCTGCTTAAGTCCGCTAATTTGCACGTTACAGCACTACAAATCGATAAATAATATTATTGCGTCGTAAACTACAACTGATCGCTAACACACGGATGGATGGATGGAGCTTAACACAAGAAACGAGATACCCAACGTTGCTAGACACCATACGAACTTCCGAAGTGAGAGCGTGAGAGTATACAGGGTGTCCCAGATAAATCCCCGGGCTGAATAATTCGGGAACGGCGCCATCTATCGGGAAACTTTCTTTTTTGTTACCATCTCTGAGATATCGTCCACCAGCCATGCAGTGTGAAATTGATGTGCGCACTTTCATTAATTAGCTAAAAATAAAAATCAATTACCCGGAAATGACAGCTTTCAAAGTACGCATCCGACGGTACCGCGACATCTACTACACCATTGGGGATCTTGAGTACATACCCCTCAGAGAGAGAAAAAAAAGTCATTTTCGCTAGTAATTAATTTGTTTCGGTTTACATATTTTCCTCGCGTAGGACCGCAAACACAAGTTCTTTCACATTACTATCCGCCTCGGAATTACGTGTTCTTCCGCATGTTTGGCAGCAGGGAGTGCTGATAGCAAAGTAACAGCCGCAGAACCCGCTTCGCCAACCTTCCTTCCTGTTTATCTGATTGATGTACAGTCCGCTCTACGGGGCCGTTGTGTAGTCGAGATAACGTGCTTTTATCGCCAAAACAAAGAATGTACGCATGAAACAAACAAGCTAAACAAAGGAGTGAAGCGGGGATTCTGTTGTTGTCCTGAGCTTTCGTACCATGAAATAACACGCCTTCTGACCAATTGACCTTCTATTCACTTTCAATCTTGAAGCAGGAGAAATTATGCGTATCATGCCATTTCCCCACTTGGTTTCGCTTCTGTAATGTCATATTCTCTGAATGTCCATAGGCGACCGTTGGACGATGTATCGACGGTGGTGTGACAGTGCAGAGAGCGATGTGCTGCTTATGCACCGCTACGATGTATTCTTGTGCTTGCAACCGCAATGAAGATTCGTTGTTTACTTATAATGAAGGCAGCCTCCTAAGTTCAAACTACAAAATTAGGAAAACACAAATTTGATATATTGCGGCACAGAAATCACAGGACGGGTTCAAAATGCCTTCCTTCCGCAGCAAGGCACATACGGAGCAATTGATTGATTGATGAAGCGATTGATTTCAATTGATTCCACGGTTCCTCGTAGCTGCTCAACGGTTATCTGTGCGCAGCATTCCTCGATCCTTCGCCTCAAGTTTTCCGGCGTCGCTGGATCGGTGTCATACACTCTGTCCTTTATGTATCCCCACAAAAAAAAGTCCAAAGGAGTCAGGTCAGGGGATCGGGCTGGTCAGGGAACAGGACCTCTTGCGCCTATCCACTTGTCTCCGAAAACGGAGTCTAACCATAGGCAGGACGTCCGCGATGCATGAGCTGGGGCGCCGTCGTGCTGATACCAGACGCCGCGTCGGTCGGACAAAGGCATTTCGTCGAGGTAGTCACGGACAACGTTCCCGAGCACTTCACCGACGTACCTATGTGAAGTTAGGTGCCCGTCAAAAAAGTATGGGCCAATGACGCGGTCACCATGCGTGCCACACCAGACATTAAATGACCACTGCCACTGGTGCTTACCAGGCAGTAGCCAGTACGGGTTAGTAGAAGCCCAGTAGTGCCGATTCTGGGTGTTGACATTTGCGTCGCGCCCAAATCGCGCTTCATCGGTCCATATGCAGCAGCCTCTCCGGATACCATGCGCGAAAAACTATATGGAGCACAGAGAGGCGAAGAGAAAAAAGGGAAAAAATAGAGATGGAGTAGTGATGTACGAGGGTCATTGTGTGAAAATTTTTAATTGCATCTCTTTCCCCGATTTTTCTTTTTTTTCACGTTGAAAATGCAAGCAAAATCAACAATACAGTGTATAAACCGACAATTTCAGTGCTCCAGAACGTTGGGATAATCGTTCGTGAAGACCTATGTACGAAGAACTTGAAACGCCGTTCAAATTTTCAGTGTCTCATTTGGAAAAGAAGCTCATTTGTTTCTGTTGGTGAGTCAAGTGAAGTTTTTCATTGATGAATTGTATATGCGAACTATACCGCTCAGCTGTTTACGCTAAGGTACTTTGCTATAATTGCGGTCCTTTAAAGGGGTTTCACTACCCCCACCCCCCAGGGAGGTGTACACTCCCCCTGAATTTTTCCAACCACCCCCTGTAATTCATGAGATTTCCCTTGGCCACCAATGCATATATATGGTGAGCTAGAATGACTAGTGTGCTTACCGGCCTATCCAATGCATGGGAGCGCTTGGTCGCGGCCTTGGCACTCGACCACGTGCGATTGTTTACATGGATGCGCTGAAGCTCGCTGCGCGCCTTGCGGAAGGATTTTTGTGGGGATCCGAGGTACTCTTCTGCTTCGTATCACATGACGTTTCCGAGAAATGCAGAGGATCGCACCGCGCCGGCCGAGAAACCAGCTCCGGTGGCGCAGCGGTAACGCGTGCGCTTGGAGACTGGGAGGCCCGCGGTTCGAATCCGCGGGCCGGCTGTGCCGTCTGGGGTTTTTCCTGGGTTTCCCTCAGATGTGTAATAGGCGTATGCCGGCACAGTTCCCCTGAAGTCGGCCCATGGACGCAGCTATCCTCCCCCCGAGCGGATTCCGCTCGGTCTTCCACTTCACCCTTTCCTCTCCTCCTCTCCACCACCTTTCCCTTCCCGAGAAACATGCCGCCTAATCAGGCAGGCAGACCTCTCGGGTTCCTCCCAACGACACTCCTCCTCCTCCTCCTCCTCCGGCCGAGAAACGGAACAGTGTCGATGGGTGGTTTATCAAGAGCATCACGAGCTCAGTGCAAGGTCGTTGCTGGCTGAGGTTACCTCTCACTCTCTTGCAATTGATAATTTGTTGATTACAACAATTATCATAAGCGATGCAACAGTGGTCGGTCTGTGCATATCGCCGTGTTCTCGCTCAGACTTGAGGGATATTTGCGCTTCGGGGAACCCTTCGAGTAGGATTGGCAATGCGTTGGGCGTTCGCTCGCAGCGCGTGCACAATCTATAAGCAACTTGCAAAACTTGTACCCCGCCGAAAAGCAGATAGCCCCCTGAGCCGGAATTGTATCCATAACCCGACCCCAAGCAACTGAGGGTTTTAGTAAGGGGGCCTAGATAAATCACTGATTGTAAAATACGCGTACGGTTGGTTAGACGAAGTGCAATGGCTATTCCTTGCAATCTAACAGTGCTTGTTTTCTCTCATTCGAAATCGGCTATCGCATAAGGATCGCGTCCAGGCGCAAGTATGCAAGGATTGTGTATCGAAGGCAAGGGAAGAGTCGTTACAGGACCTCGCAGTATTACCCGAGACAGCACGGTTTCAATAGAGAAAGCAACAGCAACAAATCGTATATTTTCTCATTTCACACAGTTTTCAGAAACCATTTCTCGCAGTGATTCACAGGTTAGAGCGCATGAGTCGGATTCGTGCGTAGTGCAAGAATTAAAGGTCAGCTATGCCGATATCCCAAATAGTCGAAACGGTTGTGATATTCTGAAAGCCCACATCCAGCTCTCCCCAAAATACACCTTCATTCTCTCAGTTCGGTACAGTACCATGTAAAAAAAATAGGTAATTCATTCCGAAACACACATGGGCGCAGCCATTTTTATGACGTAGATGCACCCGAACGGGCATTGTGACGTGTACGCGCCTTCGTACTTGTCAGTGGATTTCAGCTACGGCTTCTCGCGGCTTCACGTATCTGTGCTTTAAGATGGCGGACAGCCGGGTTCCACCGTTCCGCGATAAGTAAACAGTGCAGCAGCTGCGAACTCATTCGCGAATCAACCTCTGTGCGATGTTGTGACTGGAATTCGTCGTTTGTGTTTTGTGAGCACGTACAATTTGTATCAAGTCGCGTCTGCGTTAGCCCCTTTACAGCACCCATTGTAGAGGCTGACATTTCGACAGCCGTGTCAGCAAGAAAATGCCGACAGCGTTTTATTACTGCAGGAAAATTGTGCTATGTATTTGAGAAACCGCATACTGCTATGGGACAAGTTTTACGTACGATTTATCAATGTGCAACAGCGTCGACGATGGTATGTAACGACGAAAGACGTAAAACGAAATACAAATCACATTTTAAACTTTTTGTGGGATTCTGTGCATTTTCCAGAAGCTCTCTTTGAATCACACACTCCATGTCACGCTGCGTTGTGTGGTACGCTACAAGCTACTGCATTTTATGTCTAACATCTGGATGTTGTTTGTAATGAACACCGTCGCACAAAAACATGCACACGAAAGCTCCAGTAGCCATGTGGTTGCACACTATGCAGACGCAAAAGAAGTACCAGAGCACATATTGCCACTTAGAAATGTGGTGTCTGAAGAGTTAGGGCATAGCATAGATCCTAGAAATCAGGAGCACCTTATCCTTCTGTAGAGTGCTCTTTCAATTCACAACTCAGCCCATGGGGTGTAAAAGTGTTAAAGGCAATTATGTGACTTGTCGTCCTGGGTGACATCACTGGCCAGCCTCGGGATTAATTCCGTGCTCAGGAATTATTGTACAAATCACTTTGTATGTAGGACGTGATAAGCAATATGTAAGTTGCAACCTTGTCTGCAGCATTCTCGATTGCCTCTTACCTTTACAGTTCGAGACACGTTACCAAACCATTTGCAAAGGGCACTCTTACAGGGGCCGTGTAACTTGAGTTTTTAGTTTATAAAATTTATAAAAATATAAGTATACAATATGTAATATGAAATTTACATAAAATCAAAAATAACATTTATAAAAAGAATTTATAAAAAAAAATAAAAAGGCTTCAAGGAAGCAATCCGTTAGCATACCCATTGCACATGAAGCACAATTATATATGCTTGGACATCATCTAATTAATCTTCTGAACCATATGTGTGGCTGCATACGAAATTTTTTATCCGCATCCTCTACCTTCCTATTCCTACATGTGCACACAAATAGCAGTGCATATATGTGAAGTGCCAAAAAGCAACGCTAGACTCTACCATCATTGTGCCCCTTTAACTTTTCCACATTTATGTCTGGTGAACAGGGAATATCTCACTAGAAAAGAAGACATTTGTGCATTGTAAATACATAGCAAGCAAATAAATATATTTATTTACATTTTCCATAAATCAACAATGTTGTGACCTGGTGCAAATATTAATGTCAACAAGTAAAGTACTTACAAATTATTCCTATGTGCTCAAATGCAGATATCAAATGCAATTCTGTTTTTGTACCTCAGCACAGTACAGTTTCAAAATTAACAAACTGCACAGCATCAGCAATCTTAAAGTATCTGAAGAGGGGAATCACATAAAGCTCCAATAATAGACTGTGCAAACAAAGCTAAAAAAAACAAAGTACTTCAAGAAAAATCTGAATAATCGGTTGCCGTTGTGATATGTACTACTATGCACAGTTCATGAATGGAACATGTTACCTCATTGCATTGCCTCCATGTGAGCACTAGAACAGGCAGCTTTTTAGGTCGCTCTTTCCGTGTTTTTCTATTGTCTTTTTTTGTTTTCTGTTTTTGCAATAGCAAGCATGGCCATAGTGAATCACAAGCAACCAAGGACAGGATGAGACATCTACAATGCGACTGCTAGCTCTAAACTGATACATTTATTAGCAGACTCTGGAATATACACACATATGCTGCTAAGAAAATGACAATTTAACCAATAGAATAACAGACAAGAAAAAGGGTTATATATCTTCCCCTCTCCTCATTCTATTTCACAGGCAGCCCTAGTATCATTGTGAGTGTGCAGGTTTCTATTCACGCTTAATGGCCGTAGCAGTAATGCATGAAGACCACTGCTAAGTTGTGTTGAGAAACACCACTTTATGTTTGCCATGTCTAAATGAAACGTACCTGACCTGATCCAAATTAACCGTTCTGAGTCTGGAACACACAAAGAGAAAAACGCAACAAACGCCACAACATTAACAGATAGCAAATGAGCTGTAGCGAGCTCCACCTTGGGACAAAGTCAACAAGTAATTCACCAAAAGTCAATGAGCGCCTGAAATGTAACATCTCCAGTGGCGTAGCCAGACCTCAAAGGTAGGGGGGGCTCGATACGAAAACTCCCCCCCCCCCGCTGATCCTGTGTCGACAACACACACATACTTGTGCACACTGCAAACTGAGGATTCAAAAAGGGAACGAAAATAGTTTATTTAGACGTTCACAGTACGATTACATGTATAGGCTGTCATGACCAATGAAGTGGTGTCACGAGATTGGAAGCATTTTGAGAACCTCATACTTTGAAAACCATTCAAGAGTGCTTCTTAGATAGACGCCATGAACTGCAAGAACTTTCGCGATAGGCACACTGGTCCCCCCCCCCCCCATATATTATTTCTCGGATTTGCACGATTTGTGTGGGTCGGTCCGTGGCAGGTAGGGGGGGCTCGAGCCCCCCCTAGCCCCCCCGTGGATACGCTACTGAACATCTCTGACTGGTAGCAGGACGGTCCACGTTCAATTCCTGGTGCTAGCACTGACTGGCTTTTTCATGAATTATTTGTTGGAAGTTTCGATGTGCTTGAGAACCATTCGTCAACCATTGTATCCTCATGAGGTGATGAGGGTTTGTCATCCCAAAGAGACTCCCTTTCTGGCATGTGTCCTTATGGATGCTCATCACTGCATAAAAAAAGAAAGAAAGGAAAAGCATTTAATGACAAGAAATGGATAGTCGCATTCACTGTATAATGATTGTGCACAACAGAAAGAATACTTTTGCACAGAAGGCTGTATACTTCTTGATGTCTAACATCAAGTTACAAAATTCCAGAATATATGACATGTTGTAAGGTAGAGAATAAGTAGAGTTATTGAGTTGTCGAGTTGAGTTGAGGGGGGAGTTGTACCCCCTTTTTATTTTATTATATATGATTATATAATTTCTTTATGTCTGTACCACCCCTCGCTCTCTACATTACAACATGTTTTATATATTCTGGGATTTTGTAACTTCATGTTAGACATTAACAAGAGCAGCCTTGTGCACGAAAGTCTCGTCTCATTAAAATTTAGATGCTCTCAACAGACTTCTTTCTGTTGTGAATCTCTATCGCAGCATACCTGCACATTGCTGTTCTACGTACTGTGACTTTGCAGTAAGAGTATGGACTTTGGGTAAAAAGACTACACAGCACTGCTCAGGTATTTTTGCCTATCGAACAGTATGTATGTATGCAGTATGCACACAGTATTTGTGCACCGGACCCACTAAAAATGTAATGAACGTGGCATTGCCCACGGTAATGCAACAAGTTGAACACAATTATTGTAGAATCCAGGTATTTTAGCTTCCATGTCAAGCAAGTACCACATCCAGTGTGAAGTTGTGACACAAATAGTTAGTTTCCATTTTTCTTAGCTCTCAGAAAACAGACAGTGAATTAATAAGAGTAGACAATGTTAACATGAATTCTGGGCTATTCTTCAGTTGAAGATTCACAGATAGTAAAGGCACCTTCCTCAATGAACGTTGATGACACTGAAAATTCTAAAACGTTATCAGAGGCGACATCAGCTTCGGTGTGTCAAAGGATTGTATGTCCAACAGTAATTCAGCTAACAGTAACAAAAATGTGCAATAGACAAATTAACTGAACTAATGTAACATACCTTCTATATCAGACAGTGAAGCTTGTATCACCCCATCCACAGGAACCAGTGTCCAGACACAAAAGTGCTTGAACTGGGAGATAGCAGCTAATCGGAATGGCGACCTTTGTTTTCCACCCTGAAAGCACAGGTTGTAACTTTGAGGGCAGATTTAAAAGTGGTGTCAAGATGTCTGCATGTGAGTGCACATGAAAAGTTGAACATAGATGAATACTCAAATTATAACATCACATTGTCATACCTGTTGGTGGAGGTGGACTGCAACTAACGTGTCAGCAATTTCTTCATGACCAGATGCAAGCCAGATCATGCCTCACTTCCGCCTTCAGCGTGCACCTGTGATAATTCAGAAGTTAGATTATCAATAGTACTATTGTGTTGTTAATCGTGGTTATATCAGAGTAAGCGCAGTAGGACAGCTGCACAATCGATTCATTAAGCTTGCTATTTTTTATATCTGAACCTCGACTTATCAGTTTTTGCTCTCGTTTTTTGCCTTGATCACGTTCAAAATGTTATGCGTCGGGCACCTCAGATTTTCATCAGACGATTTCGTGCCGAGATTCCAAATTGCCTCTGGAGTCGCGCGTAACCTATGATAACATTCGTGGACGAAATCCTTGCAGTGGAAATTAGCAGGCACCACTGTCAGTCAAGAGCTTCGCACTGCTTGGCCTTTTGGCAGCTTATAATAGGTAACACTTGAATGCTCCGATGAATTGTTCTAACAGCGTAGCACTGTCGCATCTTCGACAACTTCGCCGTGGCATATTCACGAATCATATCACTCCAGCCCATAAAAGGCAAGGTCAGAACAAGGAAGTGCACTTTCCAAACGACGCTGTGCCAAAAAAAAAACATTCACACGCTTTGTTTCCGGCTTAGCAACAACATAACAGCTGTTCGCTTATGTACGATGCACAGAGGAGGAAACGAAAGAAGCCAAGCAGCCAAGCCAAGAGTCCATGCCAAGCCAAAGACAGATAAACCGAGAGCAGTGACGTCGGTGCGCCCGTGCGCAGGGTTTGCCGACGGTCTGACGGCCGGGCGTGGGAAATAAAAAAACTGTTTTCTAAAAAACTACGAACACTTGGAGCAAGATATTTCGCACACATATTCAGTGTTCGGTAATGAACACACAGCGCGAGTATCGCTCAGTTCTGCGGCACTTCAAAATCGGCATATCTGACCTTTAAGGGCTTGTGATGCGTATCCTTTCGCGTTTTATTAGGCCGGTAAGTGGCCGGGATAAGTAGGGAAGCGCACCAAGCGTGCGGATAAACAGTTTTCCACGGTTTAATCACGGGTCAGATAAACCCTCGTCGCTTCGGATACTGACCGGGTGACAAACGTAGGACCGCGCTGTGCTTTACAGACGATTGCCTCATCAAATACCGCGATCATATGTACTGCACCGCAATGTAGTTGATGCGATATAAATTACATCTAAGCATGCGACATCATCTTCACTTGTTATCCCTTAACGATAAGCAACCCGACGTTTCGTTGCTTTTCTATTCATCCTGTTCTGAACCCCTTAGCTGGTGTACGTACAAGTGGAAAGAACTTCGGCGATAATGTGCCTGCTGTTCACAGTCACATCATAACTACTGTTTGTTGCTCGCTATTTTCAAGAAATGAGACTCCATGTAAGAACGGATGGAAGAGTGTTTGGGGAACCCACTCATTGTTTTAGCCCGAATTTGTATGTGTACATCTCGCGCTTTTTTTATTGTACACACCAGCATATAAGGCCAATAAAATTTCTTTATATATAACTGGTCTATTGAATGCCAGTATTCAATAGCAAGCAATGGAAGATCGTCGCTAAAGTTGGAAGTAAGAACGACAAGATAAAATCGGCAATAAAATAAACATTATACCGCCCTTGTTTTCCGAATATTCACCAACTGAATGAGTGAAAGTGCGGGTAGTCAGATAACAATGCCGAATTTCTGAAGAAAAAGACTATAAATTATGCAACAGCTTCGTTTGCAGCGGACACTGAAAACTTTTCTTTAAGAACGAAGATGACGAAAATAGCAGCAGCGCTCGGCATGTATCATGATACCTGATAACAGCGCGATGATGTCTTTCTGGAAATGATAAAGATTAGTGAAATTACGGGGGGGGGGGGTAACCCTGAATGCTGTATCAAAATAGGACGGTATGCACCATCTACTTAGCATAAAAGGTGGTGGATACAACCGAGCGACCTGCCTGTCTGTCTGGCGGCACATGCTGCTCGGGCGGGGGGGGGGGGGGGGGAGGGGGCGTTCTGGACAGACTTCATAGGCAACTGAGCTGACATTTGTCTTAAAGTGTACGAAGAAAGCCCAGCCTCAGACAGCACAGCTTCCTCCGAGATTCGAACCCAGGTCACCTCCCAGTCTCGGTATGCCATGTCAGCATAAAGGGCATAACACATAGTGAACCCCAGCACCAGGAGGGACGCCGCAGATTTACCAGCGTTCAGGGAGTGGCCCGGACTTGACCCCCTTTGGAGTTGCTGGTTCTGCTGAAGCTATCTTCCAAAATTTGGGCGGATTTGTTAGGAAGACATCTGGTCCTGAGCACTAAAGTTATGAAAGTTCTCTCTCTGTCTCTTTTTATCAGTCATGATGTACTTTGCGAACTTGGCTGCTCTGTGGTGGCGTCCATGAAAGCAAAGTACAGGTCACTGCTCAGCATGGAGCGAACACTAAGGACTGTTGCGCTGAGAATGCGCCCCCGTTTCGAGAGATGCTCACCTCATCCAGTATAGGACGAGTTTATTCTGCTGGAACTGTTTATGTTTTCCCCTTTGGTACGAGTACCAAATTTACAAAGCCGGGAAAGGGGGTTTCGGTAAAGCCGGGAAAGGGGGAGAGCAGTGACATAGTGTATAAACCCTGTTCTGAAATCGTAAGCAAAAACCATTGCTTCTACGACGAAAGTATAAAAGAGACAGTGTTCCTACAGGATGTGACTTTCTGTCTAAGCAGGATCTCACCTTCTACTACCTCTAGTACGAGGTTCGCGACAAATACATAGTACACCCTGACTGTTGCTTGTCAAACGACGCGATTACATGTTATGAGGTAAATAAGGAAATGTTCTTCAGCTTGTATAATTTGATGTCAAGAATTGGCTGAGGTATCTGACTAATTTTCCAAATACTCTGCATCTATTAGTACATGACGCTGTTTTTGGAAATGGAAAAACTTCAGGGCCATGAGTATAGAATGATTTGTGTGACTTTCAGAGCGTGTGTCACGATGGTCCAGTCTGTCGCGCCCAAAACTTTATACATTGTGCACCAGTGTATCATTGCACTATATCACAAGCGCATCATGTTGGATTGTACAACAATGGCATGTAACACATCCTGCAGCCAAAATTTTAGCCAACATGTCTCAAAACGGAGGTATTTTATTACCAGACCAGGGGCTGGGCATATACAGACAAGCAGCAAACCAGTATGTACTTTGCTGTGAATGCAAACTACCTCAAGTATACCTTTATGACTATCGAAGTCACTTCTATGTACATTAATTTATACATAACGTATCTGTGTGATCTACCCAAAGAGACTGGAATGGAATGCCTTTGTGCTACCTCACAAAACATGTGAGAGCTTCATACAGAATTGTAAGTAACGAAAATAGTCTACTCAAGTTACTTCACCTTAAGTGCTTTTGGGAGTAACTTGGTATCTTACAAATACTTTTAAAAGGAAGTATTTATTATCTTGACTTGAATACTTTTTAGTATATTAATATACATGCTTGCAGCAGTGAAAGTCCACTCCATTTCTCCCTTTTATTTATTTATTTTTTTTCTTTGAGTTATATATCGCTAGGCGAACACCCTCTTGAATAAAGTATGTAACTACAAGGTCACTAATTACCTAAAATTCATTTATTAACCTCTTTAATTAGGGGATTTCGCGCAGAAGCGATGTAGCAGAACCAGAGATATTCCTTATCCCCCGAAGAGAATTATCTCCCGATTATCCCAAGAAGGAATCGAAAGGCATTGAAACACTGCCTTTACCGCAACATTCGAAAACGCGAACTTCTCCGTCCGTCGTAATCATATCTCCGAAGCTTGACGTGTCAGCACGCCCACATTTTTTCTCCCTCCCCCTGTATCTGCCAGATTGCTTCAATTTCGGCCATCGCGGGAACTCCCTGCCCCTCCCAGGTGCTCTTTGCGCATGCGGTCACGTGGCCTTGAGGGCGCAAGAAGCGGCAGCGGGCCGAGCCTTTGGTAGCCACCTATCGGCAGGCCCGTCGTCACGACCCGGTTTCAGTCGCCGTTCAGCACACCATTCATTCTAGCTCACCATACCTGTGATCTATCCGCCCTGCATTGTTGCTTCGGTTCTTTGGTGTCGGAAACAGAAAACTCTACCGGCGTAAGACCGAATTTCGTGGAAAATGCGCGGAAAGGCACGCTCGTAATTTCCATTTTTGCTGTTTGTCATTATTCTTGACGTACAGGTGTGCAAGACGGCAATGTTTGTGTGAGACCGTGATTGTATTTGGCATTTATAATTCGGTATGTACCCGTGAGATGGCGCTGATGGCAGGCAACAACACTGACAAAACGATAAAACCGCGAAGGATCATTGCAAAGGGTCGAACGGACAGTGCAGCGCGAGCCGTAAACGCGTTTATGAGAAATCGATTCGTGCTTTAAATCTTGAGCTTTATTTATGAGCTTTTCTTTATATTTTTCTGTGTGTTCGTGTGCTCGATATGCGAAATGATATTTCGCATTTCAATATGCTTTTGCTCGTGAGCTGTGGGGGTGGTAATGACACCGCAAATGAGCGTTGATAGTTTTACTCAACAAACAGTGAACTTTGATCGATGAGTTTTTTGTGTGCACACCGCTACTTTGCAATAACATTGATTGTACGACGTACGGCTCTGACGACGCTTCGAAAAGCCCTCCACTTTCACGCATACGATGCCGCGATCGGCGCAGAGGTGTTACGCGGTGCTTTTCTATCATTATTAAACAAAAACGAAGAAAGACATGAATTTTTTGCTGTGACGAGCACATACAGACTTTATACAACACAATAAACGGAAGTGCACACGCGGACCCATCACGAAACCCATCGCCGCTCAATGTAATCGACCCTCTTTCGCTACATTACTTTTCAGCTTTGAAACTAATCTTTTACGTCATTGTTACGTCAAAATGACGTAGGATCACGGTCCGAGATTAGGGGCGAGAGGCTGCGGAGGAAAACTAGGTGTAAATTTCAATTGAAAAGGGCGGAATTTAAGGGCGGAGTATTTCGTGGCAGCCCCGCCCTACAGCTTGTGACGTAAAGTAATCGAGGTCGATTAGTTTTGACGAGGATAGGGCCCATGGACTGCTTTGTGAAATTTTCATGTATCAGGGAGAAGCACTTGTGTAAGCCGCAACAAGCGCTGTTTTTTCTTCGTGCAGGTGTTCATGTGTGAAATGCAAACCGACGGATACTACGGATGGATACTACGTCTTTGCTTGCCGAGAGGTAGAGAATGCGTGTGGAAAGCAGACAGACAATTGCATCAGAACTAATGAATATTTCGAAATACTGTGCCTTGACACCGAAGTACTGGAAGTGTCTTTTACATACATCCGAGAAACCGAAGAGCATCGCGACATACACGGCAGCGCCGTGTGGTCCTTACGCGCTACTTGAACGGCAAACTGGACGGAAAACCCTTATTTCTGCAGGAAATTCCATTATGCCACCTGTCGGCCATTCACAAGATGGATATGGGGTGCTAAGAGAAAATACAATACAAAGTACTCGACTGGATGTCGATCTGCGTGATGCATGCTATTAGGGATGCTTCCCATCAGTGCGCTGACTTGTAGAAATGTTGATGTTAGCATATTTTCATTTCTTGTTTGCTGCACGTTTTTCTGATTGCTTTTTCTTTGCTGTCACAGCATATTATAATTACTAGTTTGTTCCTGGAGGGTTAAGTAACCTGTGGGCATAGATGTATTTGTAGGTTATACTCGTGTCTCACTTGTATATGTGAGGAGTGAGTAAGGTAATTTTCATCAGTGTCATTCAGCTGAACTGTGTTCATAACCTTTTAGTATACTGCTTAGTGACTCCGTTTCCAAATGTCAATTAATACTTGAACCAAGATTGGGATTTAACACTTAACTCTGTTTTGCTACACGGAGTAACTGATTCATTATCACGTCACCAACTAACATTTGTAAAGGAGGACTTGAGGGCTGACTTCAAGTATTATTAACCCTTGATCTCGGTTCAAAGTTAACTATGCACCATTGGTGTGCATAGTACTCCAAAATGGCTAAATAATTTATAGCATAAGTTCTCAGTTACTGTAATTGAGATGTACTTTTGTACAGTACTTTTGACAGTCTTGCAAATTGAAGCTGGCTTCAGTGTACACTACAAACGCATCGTAACATTTAATTGAAATATAATATAAGAGCAGAAGCAACGTTTTGTCACAACTCAAACTATCTCTCTCTTTTTTATTGTCCAGAGATTTAGGAAATAGAGTAGGACTTCCTGCCCTCTGATGTTCCGACGTACTTGATAGAGTTGTAAAACCTGCAACGAAATAAACAAGAGAAGTATAAACAGTTTCGTCTTTCCCTTTTGAATTTAACAAGCTAGTTATATTTTACCGTTTGTGCACTTTTGTATTCTCTGTTGGTGAAAAGATTACAGGGACAATAACGCTGCAGATCCAACAGTGACCTGTCATCTTGATGAAGATGAGAACTTTTCTTCATGCATGTTAAGTGAGACGAAAGAAAAGTGCAATGAAGATTGTACAAAAACAGCCAATCTCCGTCGACTAAAATTTTATATATGTGGATGTCACCAAATCGTGTAGTTTCCATCCAAAGGTAGGACTAGCTTCGTTGTTTGGTTGTTGTTGGTAGGTTATTGGCATGTTGATGTGCTGTACCGTTATGGCACATGAATATAGATTGAGGCAAACACAGTAGACAGCATGATGGCTGTAAACTCTCAAGTGAAGATTTATTCAATAGAACAAGAACCTGAAAGCATGAGTAGAAAAGGCAGTGCCCATGCAATGCATGGAGAACCACATTAATCTCTGAGAAGATAGGATGGGGAGAGCAATAAAGAAAAATGACGGTTGCGTCTGAGATAGGGGAACTCTACAAATTTAGGACCAATATGATGGGGTAACCTTGCAAGGCTCACTGCAGCAGTGACGCACACTGAACAATTCCAGTAGTGGGGCTTAAAAGACAATCAACTTTCACTAATTCAATGGTCATTCAAGTGTAGAGGATGCATCCCTAGAAAAGGGATCACTCTGGTTTACACTTCGCAAGATAAACTTCGAGAATAAACTCCTCAAAATAAATCACGAAAAAATCCACGGTGTAAAGATAAAGCCGTAAAAATCAACTTTTGCGATACAAACGCTTCAGATTCAAACTTTCAAAATAAATCGTCTCTGATTGGTCGACAGGCACGGCAGCCTCAAAGCAGCGAAGGATTTTGGCTCCCGCGTCTCAAAATAGTTCCCCGCAGGGTGAGGCTTTTTGCGGTGGGCTGGGAACGAGAGTAGCGTGTCTGGACGAATCGTGTACTGTATTCTCCGCCGGCTATCAGGATTCTGTTGACACTGCAGTTAATGATTTGTTCTCCTGCTCGCCTGTCAAATATTAGTATGTCGAACTCTGAATTCGTGTGGCGTCACAAATTGAGTTCCCGGTGTTGGTCCCAGCCGTCCCAGCTATGGTGGACACCTGCTATTTTATGAACATTGTCGCGAACATCGCCATTCTCCTGCAGCTGCCTTGGTTGTGAAGTCGTAGAGTTGAAAAGTGACGATCGACGAAAAAGCCTGATTCCGATACCGTGTGGATGTGTTGTGTTTATCCGTCTGTATGTGTTTGTGTGTGTTCCAGCCTCAGAACCGTAGAATCGTGAAATCGGAACCTGCCTGTGGTTTTCCTTGTGAGCCTACGTTCTGATTAACGCAGGGAACAGGTACTGGACAGACTCTTGAAATGCATTTCTGCAAATAAGCTTCACATGAATGTGAAGAAACTGTTTGTTTGTTTGCAAGTAAAAACTATTTTCTCTCGGATGAATAACTTGAGTCAGCAGAGGTCCAATTTTTTTTTTTTTTTTGTAACCAGCATACGGTAATCTCAAAGTGTACCGAAATAAGATTCTAATTTCAGAAACATCCACATTGATTCGCGCACCTTCCTAGACAACGATTTGCCATGCAAAAGCTGCAAAAGATGCATCTAGACATAATACTTCAAGCACTTTGTTTTCACTGGTCTTTGAATACCCTGGAACCTAAGAATGCCATTTTCTTAAATACCGTGAAATTTTCTCACAGAAATTTTTGCATCTTTTTTATTCACGTGGATATACAGTGCAAATTATGGTTATCAAATGCTGGAACTGAAGAAAACCAAGCGCAATAAGTAACTGAAATCAGAAGTGCGAGAAATGAATGGCACCCTCTGTTGTATTTGTTTGCCTTCCTATGATCTTCACATTCAGAAATCCCAAAGTACGTGTATTAGCAGGTCACTCTTTATGCCAAGCACCCACGCCAAGAAGAGGTCTAAAATTTACGGTACCAGCTACTTCATTGTATGGTACCCTTGCACCTATTTTTACAGCGTATAAATATTGTGCTGAAATATGAAATCGCTGTAAAACTTGCATCCCGTGGGACATTACATTAAATGTGCTGCTTGCAGTTCTGCAGCGTTGTTTCTTCCTCACGTTCAAGTGAAAAGGCAAAAAGAACCGCTCCGAGACTTACTCTCACACAACCATTATTTCGGGGCCATGTCCTCGCACTAAATGGTCACGAGCATACTTTCGAAAACTATAGCGGCACATCGGGAAACCGACATTGCATTTGCACCGACATTAGTTTATCCGAAATTAGTTTAATTAAAATTAGTTTATCGAAATTAGTACATCCACTTCGGATGTAGAACATGTTCTCAACTCATAACTGCAAAAATATGATTTCTCTAAGAATAAAAAAATCAGTCCATGGACACGCTATATGCACCGCACCTACTAGAAATTAACCAGTGCTTGCTCAAAATATACTGGTATTTGTGTTTACAGGTGAATTAACATGAACACAATCACACAGCAGAGTGAATAACAACCACCATTATTGACTTAGTTTGCTTGGTCGATGACAACTGAAGGTGGCATATTTCTTTCCTCAGATTTTTTTTATTGCTTTGTTCCAGCTAAAAACAGAAGCCATACACTGAGCAGCAGGGCATAATAAAACCCTCCATAAGCGTCACATTGCCTCTTTGGCTTTGGCAAGCGTGACTTTGCCTCCACAAGCATAACTTTGACATAATTGCTTCGTACCGTGATGTAGGGTACTATGACTGTGTTCGCAGTACCATTTAAAACGTTGGCACCTATAGGGCTAGATTGTAGCCCCCTATTGTGTGCAGATACTCTGATGCCTGTAGAGCTGTAAGCTGTTCTTCCGGGTGAAAGAAAGTTTGGAAACTGCATACGTTGTGGCTCACTGCCAAAGGGATACGGTTGGAGAAGAAATTACTGGACATGAAGCACAGTGAGGCATGCTCCACCGAGGCCACAAGGAGGTACACAATTAATTTGAGCCACCTTCTGTGCTGAGTGAGTACGGCACTGCTAGTGATGCAACATGTGATTCCAGTGTCTTTCACCCCACGTTATTTCGTGAGCAATTACCATCAGAATCAATGAGCTTGCATGATGCACTTATGAAGGGTAATTTCATGTGCGACGATAAACATACTGCAGTGCTAATTTACAATGTAGTTTGTGGCTGTGGAGCACACTCATATTCAGTATGCCATGTGAACTAGAGGATCATTTTCTGCCATAAACATTAGGTGAGCAAGGACCCCCAAAAATGTAAGCACTGTTTATGTGCATTTGACAACCTGCATTTTTATTACTGAGAGGCCCTCTTCGTAGCTAGAGGGAAAGGGCGCTGGCAATGTGGCGCATGTTCATAAGATGTAGAACCAGAGACACAGAAAAAGATTGACAGCATATCATGATCTCAATCATGTCATTGTGTCCGTGTTACTGTCTCCTGTTCTGCGTTTGTTAATCTTTTTGTGTAGTTGCTGGATTTTAGCCCAACAGCAGGGGTCAGCAATTAGAGAACATCCAGAACATGCAAGGCATATATTTCCTCATTCTCCACATTCCTCATTCAAGTAACGTTGAAGAAGTAGCCATGCGAAGAAACAATACAACAGTGAAGCTGGCCTCAGTACACTACAACATGTAGCAATATATAGTATGCCTCAGTGTTTCCCAAACCGTGTGTCAGGACCCCCATTGAGGCCGCGATAGCCCAAACGGGGTCCAAGAGAAAGCAGATGAAGCGAGCGCAATATGCCACAAAACCAAGGAAACTATCTCTCTACGACTGCATTATATTGAAGTTGTTTTACAAAAATGCAAGTTCAGTTCAGCGCACAATCAGTCGGGAAACAAGCTAACTAGCAGCAATGCTTTGAATCAAGTGTGTCGCAGTATTCCTCACTGTATCATGACGAGACCGTGGACCTACATCAGACGCTACTTGCACGCACTAGTATAACATTCATATTTATTTATTTATTTCGAGAACCCCAAGGGTCCGGAAGACATTGCATGGGGGTGGGAACTGGAGCGTAAGATACATTTACAGCAACTTGATAGAAACAAACAAGCAAGCAGAAAAGAACACCACAATTAGCAGTAAGTAAACAGGAAAATAAAGAGACGACGACAGTACAAACTTATATGAAAACAAGTATTAAAGCGTGAAACAGGGAGTTCATTCACATAAGTACAGATAATTAACACATATGATAAGGGGGAGGTGAAAAATTTCATAGCAACTGACATACAAGCGTGATGGTCTTGTGGGTGGAGTGAACGGGAGACGGTGTTACAAAATGCTGTATGCTCGATAATAGTTGTGAGAGGTGATGGGAGGTTGTTCCATTCGATGGCAGTTGAACAAAAGAATGATCTGGATAATGCATTGGTATTACAATGAAAGCGTGTGACCTTATTAGCGTGGTCGATGCGAGGAAAAATGACACTTGGGCAGGTGACGGGCAATTGGTGCGGTGGCAAGATGAAAAAGAACCAATGGAAGAGGGCTAACTTGGCAAGATGGCGACGATGTTCGAGTGAGTCGAGATTAAGATTTGATTTTAATGCGGTTACAGAGGTATCGAATTAGTAGTCGTTGGAAATGAAACGGGCATCCCGATTGTGGATGGCTTCTACGGCGTCGCAGGGATACCTATAGGGAGCGTCCCACGTAGGTGATGCATATTCCAGCTTGCTTCGTACAAAAGCCGTGAAGGTTAGGAGCTTAAGATGGAGGGCGCCAACCTGAGGGTGCGTCTAACAAAGCCTAGGGAGCGAGAAGCGTTAGTTATTATGCGGTTGATGTGCTCGTTCCAAGTTAGGTTGGAGGAAAGGTGGATTCCCAGATATTTGTAAGAATCTGCTCGGGTTAATGTGATATCACTTAGAGTGTAGGGGAAGGGAGGAAGACAGGAGTCCCGTCTTCGAGAAAACGACAAAATGCGACACTTTGCAATGTTCAGAGGTATTTGCCACTCATTGCACCAACGCCGGATTAATTAAAGGTCGCTTTGTAATGTTAGTTGGTCAGAAGGAGAGAGGATTTGCCTGTACACTAAACAGTCGTCAGCAAAGAGACGAATCGTGGAAGATATGCCTGAAGGAAGGTCATTTATATAGATATGGAAAAGGAGAGGGCCGAGGACTGAACCCTGAGGGACACCAGAAAGCTCAGGTACATCTGGGGATAGGTGGTTGTTGCAAGTAACAAATAACGTACGATTAGTCAGAAATTTAGTTATCCAACGGACGCCATACGGGTCGAGGTTAAGCAGGTAGAGTTTCTATAGAAGCTTAGAGTACAGCACCATATCGAAGCCCTTGCGAAAGTCTAAGAAAGCGGCGTCAGTCTGATGATTATTGTCCGCGTGGGGAAAGATGTCGTGAACAAAACTGACTACTTGACTTTCACATGAAAAGAGGTTTCGAAACCCGTGCTGCAATGGATAGAAGAAGCATTTTTCTTCAAGGTACTTAACTACGTTGGAGTATGCGTTCGAGAATTTTACATACTATAGAGGTGAGTGAAATGGGGCGGTAGTTATTAACGATGTGGCAGCTGCCTGATTTGTGAATAGGGACAATCTTCGCCGTCTTCCAGTCCTGCGGTATGGCAGAATCTTGGAGTGACTGAGAATCTTGCTGGAAATAGACATCGTGTTGTATAGAACCTTCGGGTTAATAGAGTCCGAACCAGCACTCGACGACAGCTTAAGTGACTCAATGATTTTACAAATGCCATGAGTGCTGATATGAATGGGGACCATAGGTGACAAGGCGATTACTGATAATGGAGTTTGGGTGTACCCGTTATCGGTGTTGAAAATGGATGAAAACAAGGAAGCGAAAGCGTTGGCGCAGTCGCTGTCTGCGGGTGTCAGTTAGACTGATAAGGTGGGATTTTGGTGGAGATAAGATTTTCCAAAATTGTTTTGCTTTATTCGTCAAGAGAGACGGGAGGTCGATGGTAAAGAACTAATGTTTCACTTCCTTGATCGAGCGCCTGTATTCCCGTCCACAGTAGCGAAATTTAGCCCATGATACGTCGTCGCCAAGACGCTTTGCTTTCCTGAATAAGCGCTTTTTCTTGGTTAGCATGATTTTAAGTCTTTTCGTGAACCAAGGATTGTGATCATAAGATTTCACTCTTATCTTTGGAACATTGTACTTGGTAGGGTAGTTTATGTTGTCACGAAAGAGGGACCAGTTATCCTCAATGGAGTGAGGCGAGGTGCCAAGAAATGAATTTTCATACAGAGCTTCAAGACCCTCGTTGATGGCTTGGAAGCTAGCTCGAGCATAGTCGTATATGGTTTTATCGTTAAATTTATGAACATTTGGACTACTTGAAGAGATATCTTAGAAAATGGCCTTGTGGTCACTGAGACCGTCAGTGACATGCAAAGAAGTGATGTGTTCAGGATGGGAGGTTAAAACCAAGTCAAGGGTTGACTGCGTGGCATGCGTTATTCGGGTAGGATGTGGAACGACATGCGATAGATTAAATGTAAGGCATAAATCCACAAACAGTGTCTCTTGTGAACTCCGTGAAAGATTGCCGTGGAGCAAGTCCCAATTTATTGACCGTATATGTATCAGCGTATATTGAAGGTGTATATTACTGTATATGTATCAGGGCAGATTTCAAGCTTCCTGAGCGCGCACAGACGGTGGTCTCAGTTGTCTAGCGACGTAACAGACGGAAAAAGACACCGGCTGTCACACACACAGACATCCCGAAGGCTATGCCCATCTTTGTTGATGCACCCACGAATCCACAGGAAGACTGCCGAAGCTCTCCCACTCGTATTAAGTACCTGTAGCTTGAACTACAAACAGTTTAGTGCACACTCCACAAAACGAGAACAGCTGATTGCTGCTTTCATGGGCGCGGCCATGCGAGCCGAGAAGGACAGTTCAAGAGAGGAGCAATTTTAGGTAAGTTCGAACGTGGCGCCAGTCGTCGGTGCAACAATTTCCAGAGTGAACCGAGCTCGATCAGCTCAGATAACGCTTTTTTGTTCTTTTTCTTTTTAGTAATATTTATCATTCTTTTTGATTCATTTCCAATTCTAATTCCAATTCCAGCTCAACCGCTCAGCGCGCTGACACTAGTGCAAGAGAGAAACTGATGTTCTGAGGCTGGAACAACATAGAAGGGACAGATACAAACAAAGCCTCAGGTCCTAGCCTCAAAGCCTCAAGCCTCAAAGCCTAATCCAGAAGATGTGGGTTCGACCCCTACAGCTGGCTTTTCAGTGACTTTCATCCTTCTAGTGCAACGTAGAGTCAATAAATCTTTCGCTTCCTCGCTTCCCTAAGGAGAAGAGTACTTGAAGTATATTCGTGTTGTGTGATTCCTTTTTTCCCTCTCTACGTTCCAGAAACATACGGTTTCTGAGCCAAGACAATATAGTTGAGAGCGCAGTTGACTTACAGAAGTGTATCCCATACAGATCCCGTACCGTGAAGACCACCACCCCAAACGTGGTTGCCACGGTTTCGGTTTTGGCCTTTTGCATGTCAAAATTCAGGGATTGATATTTTAATACACGTACGCGTTTCAAAATTTTTAAACGTGGATTTTAACTAGGACAGTCTCTCATATCGGTATCTGGCTTTTGTTCAAGACGTCCTTATTAGAGTTAATTAATGAATTTAATTGATTAGTCATCCTTATTAGTCATTATAGTCTCTCTTGGAAAAGATACGCGCCCGTAGAACTCAACTGTGAAAATGACGTGCTCCCGTGACTTTTTTATAAAAGTTTGTCCAAGCTGAAACACACACACACACAAAATAAACGGGGTGCCACAAACGCATACTTCGTGGTCGTAGCCATTTTTAATGGGGATTTTTTTAAATAAAACAACTACGACTATGTGTACATTACTTTCGCACGTACGCGTACGCGAGTGGAGGAAAACCTTATCTGCAAGGTATTTTGGCATTCTAATTTGCATAATTCACTAAGATGTATTTTTTTTTTGTGTGTGTGAAGCTCTTTTTCTTTCTTCGAGAAACAGAAAGAGCAGAATTGCTGGCAATCGGTTGAGACATGAGATGAATCCTTCATCTATATGCTTCAAATTATTATCCACAGAGGTGACATTTGTTTTTAGAGCACCGTTTCAGGATTTTCCATTATCGAGATACCTCGCTCGCACTAACTCGGAAGTCGGCAAGGGGGAGCGAGCCCTAACCTAACCTAACCTAACCCAACCTAACCTAACCTGAAGGAGAGCAGTGCTGGACATGGAGTTAGAGATTGAGAAGTACGGCATTTTCAAAGAGGTCCTCGGAGGGAAAATTCGGGGGGCAGAGTCAGCACCGTGAAAACTCGAGGAGGGGTGGACTGTTCCCCCTGCCCCCACATTCCGATTTATACCGAAACTAAACAGGAGAAGCTTTCCAAGCTAGGGCTCCGGAACGAACCGACAACAGTAAAAAACAATAAAAGAAAAAGAAAAAAAGAGGAAGGAAGCACAAAAAAGATATATTCGCTTGAACCGCAACGGGTCAAAAAACATTGCAAACTCGTTTTTCTTGTGCCAGTCATAGGCATTTTTAGCAGCTTTTCTGAACCGTGATGTGGACTACAGGCCCAAATAATCACAAATGAGCAAGCACGCATCCTCGCTGCTTAATTTTTGGTCACTTTACGTCGTTTGAAGTGCAAATTGTTGCGCCTACCACTAGCGCCACATTCGCGTTCAAATTGCTCCTCTGTTGAACTGTCCTTGTCAGCTCGCATGGAATCGGCAATCTGCTGTTCTCGTTTTCTGGAGTGTACACCAAACTGTTCACAGTTCAAGGTACAGATACTTAATCCGAGTGGGAAAGCCTCGGCGGTCTTCC
>NW_026999544.1:0-76999 GCF_037126465.1 Ornithodoros turicata | reverse complement strand
CGGTCGGTCGGTCGGTCGGTCGGTCGGTCGGTCGGTCGGTCGGTCGGTCGGTCGGTCGGTCGGTCGGTCGGTCGGTCGGTCGGTCGGTCGGTCGGTCGGTCGGTCGGTCGGTCGGTCGGTCGGTCGGTCGGTCGGTCGGTCGGTCGGTCGGTCGGTCGGTCGGTCGGTCGGTCGGTCGGTCGGTCGGTCGGTCGGTCGGTCGGTCGGTCGGTCGGTCGGTCGGTCGGTCGGTCGGTCGGTCGGTCGGTCGGTCGGTCGGTCGGTCGGTCGGTCGGTCGGTCGGTCGGTCGGTCGGTCGGTCGGTCGGTCGGTCGGTCGGTCGGTCGGTCGGTCGGTCGGTCGGTCGGTCGGTCGGTCGGTCGGTCGGTCGGTCGGTCGGTCGGTCGGTCGGTCGGTCGGTCGGTCGGTCGGTCGGTCGGTCGGTCGGTCGGTCGGTCGGTCGGTCGGTCGGTCGGTCGGTCGGTCGGTCGGTCGGTCGGTCGGTCGGTCGGTCGGTCGGTCGGTCGGTCGGTCGGTCGGTCGGTCGGTCGGTCGGTCGGGCGGTCGGTCGGTCGGTCGGTCGGTCGGTCGGTCGGTCGGTCGGTCGGTCGGTCGGTCGGTCGGTCGGTCGGTCGGTCGGTCGGTCGGTCGGTCGGTCGGTCGGTCGGTCGGTCGGTCGGTCGGTCGGTCGGTCGGTCGGTCGGTCGGTCGGTCGGTCGGTCGGTCGGTCGGTCGGTCGGTCGGTCGGTCGGTCGGTCGGTCGGTCGGTCGGTCGGTCGGTCGGTCGGTCGGTCGGTCGGTCGGTCGGTCGGTCGGTCGGTCGGTCGGTCGGTCGGTCGGTCGGTCGGTCGGTCGGTCGGTCGGTCGGTCGGTCGGTCGGTCGGTCGGTCGGTCGGTCGGTCGGTCGGTCGGTCGGTCGGTCGGTCGGTCGGTCGGTCGGTCGGTCGGTCGGTCGGTCGGTCGGTCGGTCGGTCGGTCGGTCGGTCGGTCGGTCGGTCGGTCGGTCGGTCGGTCGGTCGGTCGGTTCAAGCTTTATTTGCTTTGCAAAAATTCAGACTTTATGGTATCAAGCTGTTCGAGTAAAAGTGACTTTCCCTGGTCGCTTAAGATAAATTGTGTATCCCTGTCCTGTGCTTTCTTCACGCAGGGACAATGCAAATGAGTATTTAGCATTATGCAATAATTATCTGATAGCAGAAATGGGTGTCTTTGTCACAGTTTATTAGCGTGTGCGTCGATATTTTTTTTCTCTCTTATAGCTATGCGAGCAAAAGTGCGGGTAATTTTTCGCTGCTCTTTTCTTATTTTCTCTACTTTTATGTAGAAGAAAGCCTCCTGCGTAAAAGCTGAATAGTGTTCTATCAGTGGAAGTGGGGTTGTTTGTTTGATTTTGTTGGGTGTTCGATATCTTGACGAAGTAAGCAGTGCTTAATTTTACAGGTTTTTGAGCAGAAATGCTGGTATCTGAGCACGGAGTAGAAATTTCTATATTTCTCTGCTCCCTAAGAAAATTTGTTCGTCGTTTTCCAAGCAGACCGCGTTTAGTTTAGGGCATTACATGAGGGTACATAGTTGGCATACGAAAAAAATGAAGTGATGCACAGCAAACATCAGGAGAACATAAATGTACATAGATGATTTCGAAATGTGTCTGTATTATCGATGATGGCCAAGGCTTTGGGAAGGTCATTCCAATCTTTGCTGCTGCGGGAGAAGAAAGATTCCAGGAAGTATGACGTGTGGGCGACATACAGCTGCACTTTCATAGGGTGATCGCGACGCCGAGAGATGTGTGAAGCAGGTAAGATGTATGTGCTGCTCAATGGTGGAGAATGTATGAACTTATGAAAAAGACAAAGACGGAAGAATTTACGACGCGATGCTAGTGGTGCCAGGTCGAGGGAACGTTTGAGTGATGTGACGCTAGAGTGAAAAGAGTAATCGCTAAGAATAGACCGTGCGGCTCTGTTCTGAACTGCTTCTAACATGTCACAAAGGTATGCTTGGTGTGGATCCCAGATTGAGGCAGCATATTCCAGCTTCGGTCGCACGAGGGTGGTGTAAACTTGCAGTCGGACAGAAGGAGGAGATAACCTAAGGTTGCGCCTAATGAAGCCAAGGGTTGAATTAGCGGAGCATGTGATATTTTTAATGTGTTCATTCCAAGATAGGTCAGAAGAAAGAGTCACCCCTAGGTACTTGTATGACGAAGCCATAATAATGGGGGTGCCGGAGAGGAGGTACACGTTTGATCGAACGGGGGTGCTACGAGAGAAGGGCACGTAACAGCATTTATCTACGTTAAGCTGAAGTTTCCATTCAGTGCATCAGGATGAAATGACACTAAGGTCCTCCTGTAGAATGGCAGTGTCTAACGAGGAGTGAAGATGGCGATACAGAACACAATCGTCAGCGAATAGTCGTAAGCGGGAAGATACGTTATGTGGAAGATCATTAATGAAAATGAGGAAAAGAAGAGGACCGAGCACCGAGCCTTGCAGTACGCCCGAAGTAACAGAGCTCGGAACAGACTCTTGCGAGTTTACAAAGCACGATTGCTGTCGATCCTTAAGAAAATGCGCAATCCACGCCAGCAAGTTGGAAGGCAGGCCAAGACGGGATAATTTATGTAAAAGCCGGGAGTGTGAGACAGTGTCAAAGGCCTTGGAAAAATCTAAGAATATGGCATCGGTTGGTATGCGGTTATCCATGTTACACTTAATGTCATGTATGAAGCAAGCCAACTGTGTCTCGCATGAGTAACCCTTACGAAATCCGTGTTGGAGTGGAAAGAAGTATGAGTTAGATTCGAGAAAAGCTTCTAGAAATGTTTGAGTAAATGATGTGCTCCATAATCCTACAGGGCGCAGAGGTGAGGGAAATGGGACGGTAATTGAGGGGGTCTTGCTGACTACCTCTTTTATAGACAGGAATGACCCCTGCCAAGCGCCAGTCCTTAGGTACTGTACCGGTAGACGGAGATTGTGAAAAAATGGCAGACAAAAATGCACTACTAATGAGCTTCGTGCTTTTAAGCACTTTAGGGTTGATCAAATCGGGCCCTGGCGCAGCAGCTGATTTGGGACCCTCAATGATATTCACAATGCCGGGTACAGAGATCACAAGGTCTGGCATGGATGATGATACATATTGTTGAAATGTAAGGAGAGCAACGTTGTCCTCTTTGGTGAACACTGAACAGAACGCGTTGTTAAAGGTGTTTGCACATTCGTCATTTGAGATGGTGTTACCTTCTGTATCGTGTAGCACAATTTGGGTGTTAGTGGTAGGTCTTAGTGAACTCCAGAACTTTCTGGGGTTAGTGGACAGCAATTTCGGCATTACATCATAGAAGAATCGAGGTTTTGCCTCGGATAAGGCACGTTTGTACTCTTGGCAACATATTTTATATTTAGATTCAATATCAATGGAGGATGACGAAGTACTGGCTTTGTACAAGCGTCTTTTTTTGCGGGCGAGGCGCTTTAGATGGCAGTTGTACCATGGGGCACTGGAGGACACAGGTATCTTTGCAGTAGGAACATGTAGATCAACTAGAGTATTAAGCTTGTTCTTAAAGAGGGACCAGTTCTCGTCCACATCACGCGACTCAAAGTCAGAGATAAAGCTATCTTAGAAGGACGTGAGTTCTTCATTGATAAGGTCGAAATTGCCTCTGTCATACAGCATAATGGTTTTCACAGAGCGCTTTCGTGGAGGGCAATATAAATTCAGTGGAGCATAGATGACAGGATGGTCACTCAAAGCACCCACACATGAGAATTCACCAAACAGCTCAGGATCAGTGGTCAATATCAGATTCAAAAGGGATGCCGAGAAGGTAGTGACACGCGTGGGAAACGTGACAATCTGCTTCAAGTTAAAGTCTAGGCACATGTTGAGGAATGCTTGGTGCTGCAAGTCCCCCGCAGAGGTCGTTGACCATTTTATGTTAGGGTAATTGAAATCGCCGAGAATAATTACTTTGGACCTGGGACACTTTGTAGTCACGTAACTGAGGGCATTGTAAAATTCGGGGACAAAAGAACGAGAGTTGGGTGGGCGATAGCAAACACAAAACAACAAGTGAAAAAAGGATGTTTTCACAGATACGCAAGTCATCTCAAGATTACAGCAAGGTATAAGCACAACGGAAGGTTCAAGGCTACTCCTGACACCAAGAAGAACTCCGCCTCCCCTTCTATCTGCTCTATCACATTGGAACAATGATAAGTCAGTAACATTAGGAAAAACTTCAATATCGTGAACAGCACTTGACAACCACGTCTCAGTAATAGCAACGACATCACAGGAGCACATGTCAATAATATCACACAAATCATCTTGCTTCGGAATGAGGCTACGGATGTTTGACAGCAGCAATGCGATTATTACTGCTTTGACGACAGCGAGAAATGCCTAGTTATCTTTGTATTTCTACAACGCATCCCTTATCGGCATCGTAGACAAAGCACTTATTGTCAACAGGTAATTTATCAAACCGTAGCTTAAAAGGACTATTCAAAGATCGTGCATGGTCCAGCAACTTCCTCCTAGCTAACCGCACATGAGACGCATAATTTTGAGAGACAGAAATTAAAGCGTCTTTGAAACCTGAGGGCGCCGCCAAAACACGTTCTCTATCTTTCAAAGAGTTAAACTTTACAATTATAGGCCGCTTCTTGTCAGACCTGTAAGTCCCGAGTCGATGGGCTCGTTCAATTTGATCGGGAGAGATGTTGATTGCCAGATGCCGGGAACACGCGTCAATCACTTTACTTTCGGATTCAGCCCATGATTCAGCGACGGAATCGGAGAAACCGTAAAAGATACGGTTGTTTCTGCGCGATCGGCTTTCAAGGTCGTTAAGGCGTCTGCTAAGACCACTGACATCAGTCGCAATAGCCGAGGCGGACTGTTGGACCGCGTGAACCACACCCGACAACTGCCGTAATGAAACCACCTCGTCTTCAATAGAAGTTATCTTTTGCGACAATATTTGTATAGCTGCTTGTGCGGTCTCCTGAGCCTCTCTAACTGCCTTTATTTCACTCAACATGTTCGCCTCGTTTGTGGATAAAGTGTCACGGACTGCTTTCAGCTCACTGAACAAAGCCGACTGCCCACTTTGGATGTTAACAAGAAGCGTTTTAAGCTCCGATGGAATGTCGCCTAGGGTTGGTTCACGAGGTTCGATCTGGGTGGGACCAGGGTTGCTTTCAACGTCACCGCAACACATTAGTAGTAAGAACATCACATCGATGCAATCGCAAACGATAGAGACTAACGCACTTGGGCACGGTGACACCAGAAGACAAAGGTTGTTGCTTTTACGAGCGTAAAGTGGAATATCATTTCTCACCTGAAGGGAGAAGAACATGATGTTAGAACGCGGCATCAACATAGTGCCACCATGCCAACTGCTGGGACCGGCGTGAAAACTGGCTGGCTTTTAATGTCGGTGGAGATGTCGTTGACGATGTGGCAGACGACGGGCGCAGCAGCAGCAGGTCGAAGACAGGCACACGTGGAAGCAGATCCGAAGTAGTCGGGCTTCTTATCAACGGCGATGGGGACCAAAGGCACAGGTTGAACACGCGGGCTGCTTGAGCAGGTAACGCACGCTGTAGGTAGGGCATACTTCAACGATGTGGCCACGAACACGCACTGAAGCGAGAAGAACATGATGTTAGAACGCGGCATCAACATGGTGCCACCGTGCCAACTCTATATTGCCAATATCTTGTTGCTGTCGTCTTGTGTTAGACGTTGCTCTTCGTAGCGATGTGCGGTAACGCTACGATTATTCCTGAGTGCTCCGTGTGTTTAATGCGTTGTCCTCTGTGCGTGCGTTCGTGTGCTTTTTTCCTGATTTGTGACGTCAACATGGCATGTCTGGTCTTGTTTAGCAGTGTTGCAGTTCTTCCCGCTGCTAGTATCTTGTTGGTGTCATGTTGTGCTAGCCGCGTGGCGATGTGTGGTGACCTGAGGTCTTAAGCCTTTTCCCTGCTCACCTAAGGAAATTTGTGTATCCCTGTCCTGTGCTTTCTTTACGCAAGGGCAATGCGTCTGTGTATGTGGCACTATCACATACCAGACATGAGTGTTTTTTTCTTAGTTTATTAGCATATGCTTCAGGTTTTTTAAGTCAAGCACAAGTGCGCGCAATTTTTCGCTGCTCTCTTCCTCAAATCACCGATTTTACGCAGAAGAAAGTCGAAATGGTGCAGCTGAGAAGAGGGTTTCACTGATTGTTTGTTAGATGTTGTTAGGAGCTCGGTATGTTGAGGAAGTCAGCTGTTAAAGGTATCCGTGAAGAAATGCTTGCATCTGAGCGCAGGATAGGAATTCCTGAAGCACGGCACCCTTAGTGTAAATTAATTATTTTGGATGTGAGTCTGCTTCACTGCATGACAAATCTGAAATGGGAAGAGAGAAAAAATTGGAGCGCTTCATTAATAGCGATCCAAGTAATAGGGCAATTATGTTTTCCATAGAAAGTAGAATTTTAATGGGCTCCTAAAATTATAGTTTTGTAGTAGTTTTTCTAAACTGCAATGCAAGGTAGAAAATCATTAATATGGTGGGAATGCCATCATGTTCCCGTAAAGGCGTTCTGTGTCTTGTGCTTTGGCGTGCGCGAATGGAACTTTGCTCCCGGCTTTCGCGCCTTTTTGCTCGCAGGTGTAGCCTCAGACAACGAACGTGTGAGCATAGAAAGGGTCATGTATTACATAAGCCTGGAGGTGATGTTGAGTGGTTTCACTTATTATTTTAAAAGAGCAGTGGTAGTTTACTGTAATTCTAATGACCATGATGAGCCTTAGGGGTGAAAATCGTTAATATGCAGGGTGCTTTTTTGTTGAATTTTAATGAGAGAATGAATGTCATTAAGAGTAGGACAAAGGAAATAATCTTGCGATTCAATAAATAATAGGAGTCTTTGCCGCTGTCTTCTTCAGACAGGATGTGATGACGTCACACAGTCTGTAGCAATGCATTGACCGTTACTGGAAAAAAGTGTAGCAATAGAAAAATGGTGTGTATTGCCCTGGACGGATCTATGATGAGCACTGTTTTTGAATAAGAGGAGTGCGTGTGCTTAGAAATAGTTTGATACTGGTTTTGGTTTTCTTCTTTGTTTCTTTTCGCTTTTTCCCCCTTGTTGTCTGACAAACATGCGCTAACATGCCTGGGCCTGTTCTGACATGCTTTCCTTCTACATGTAGTTTGTTCTTTGTGTACAAGGAATATTCTTGACGATGACGATAGTGCTGCCTTGAATGGAAGTAGAGCTATTCTTAATAATTTTGCGATTCGTTTAGTTCAGAGAGTAAGCGCGAGTGGGACAGGTGTGTGACTTTATTCAGGAGGAACAAAGTGTCATTATCCAGTTAGGTGCATGACTCTTGGCTGGGATGGACATGTCTTGCTGAACCATTTTTTTTCCTGTAGAGTAAGACTTTGGGAATGAAATAGTTCCCTATGCAATCATTATAGTAGAATAAAGGAAATAATCTAAGGATAGTGATTCAATTAATAACAGGTCCCCTGTCTACAGCGTAAGCGTCCTTGAGCCACGCACCTGCATGATGACGTCATACCGCAACACTATTGTTTCAGGTTGACCTTGTCTAGAGGATCATTAGTGGAAAAAAAACAGTGTAGCCGTGAGATAATAGGGTGACGTCACGACCAATGAGAAGGGCCTGCAGGGGGCGCAAGGGTTCACTTCTCTCTTCGACACTGGCGGGTCTCGACACATCAATTCTGCTCCTAGCAATTGCGTTGGCCGTCAGTGGAAGAGCTTTGTTTCGCTGGGGTTCTGTCTGCCTCTGATGGGGTGCGGATGTGTGGTTCGTCACTGGTGAATGGTGTTCGACGATGCAGGTGGATTTTGTGACGAGCAGGTTTCCAATGGGGGAATGCTGTGAACGTGAAAAATGATGGTGAGTGTGCTTTCACTCTGTTCAAGTGTTTGTTTTCCTCTGTTGCCCAGCAGTCGTGCAATTTGTCCTGATGTGTTCTGACATGCCCCGATATGCATGCTTTCCTTTGTTGACGCTTTGTATTTTTTCTTTTTTGACAAGGAACATTGTTGTCTTGACGATAGTGCTGCCCTGAGTTCTGCGCTCCTTGTTACCCTACTCTGTGTTGATTTGCTGAGTGCCTAGTCCTCTTATTAGCCGTCGATGGAGTTACGTGTTAGGATATTTTGTTCTTTTGCAAGTCTCATTTAGTAAGACTTTGGAAATCCTACGATCAACTTTCATGCATGGTGCTCTTCTGCAATAGTTTCCTATTCAATCGTTATAGAAGTATAAAGGAAATAATCTTGGGATAGTGATTCAATAAATAATAGGTCACCTGTCTAGAGCGCACGCGTCGTTGAGACACGCAGGTGCATGATGACGTCATACCGTGGCTTCATTGTAGATTGACCTTGTCTAGAGGAGCATTAGTGAAAAAAAAAACAGTGTAGCCCTGAGACAATAGGATGACATCACGACCAATGAGAACGGCCAGCAGGGGGCGTAGGAATGCTCTTCTCTCTTAGCCTCTTGGAGGTGGTCGCCCCAGAGGGCGCTAGGAGCGCGCATGCGTAGCGGTCGCGGAGCGGCGTCCCAGTCAGTTTCTCGCTGGCTGTCGTGGAGAGCAGTCGCATCGGTCTGCGCTCCTGCTGTGGTGAGCCGATTTGTTGTGTAACTAATGCTTTCGCCAACTTTGTTCCCGCTTTGTTTGCGATTTTCGTGCCAGTGCACGTCGGGTGCTGGTTGCTGTTGTCCGGGCATCCCCGCCATTTTCTATCTTCTGCCTTGGGAACGGGAGTAGCGCTGGTGTGATTCTTAATAATTTTGTTGTGAGATTAGTTGAGAAAGTAACCGCTAGGGGATGCAGCTGCGGGGCTTTATACAGGAGAAAAAAAACATTACGAGCCAGTTCTCTGCCTGGCTGTCGGATAGAGCAGTCGCATCGTTCTGCGCTCCTGTTGTGGTGGGATCATTTGTTGTGTAACCAATTCTATTTTCTTGTTAGCTATTCATGGTTTGCATACTCTTGCTTTCCCAGCCTCTGTATTACAAGTGTTTTTCTCCTTGCATGTCCAGAGCTGTCCTAACTTGCCCAGACATGCCATGATGACGTCACAGCTGGCGTCACAGGATGTCCGGAACTGGTGGTCATAGCTGCGATGTTTTGCAACCTACCTCTGTGCTCCTTCGCCCAGCGACGGTCAGCGGCCGTTCCGGACCGCTTTCTTCAAGATGGCGTCGTTGATCTTCAACTAAACTCCTTCTCTTCACTCTATCTCTATCTATTTTTTTCTTTTTTATGACCACGTCTATCCGGAAACGCACAGGGTGGTCTGGACACTAGTTAGACTCTCCCCAATTAGTGTGATGACTCATTGGATGATGCTGATTAATGTGGGGGGTCCCAATTAGCTCTAATTGCTAATTAAACGTGTCCAGAAGCCTTGTAGCGTTTCCGGATAGTCGTGGTCAGTACTTACTACTTGTAGAGGTCCTCTGATACCTGAATAAAAGCAAAACAGAAGGAAACATGACACCAGTGACCCATGCTGCTGTAGGAATTTCATGCACTATGTAGTCCTCTACTGGTAGCAATGTAGAAATTAAGAATGAATGTCATGAAATTAATAGACCAGCTTTTGTTTAGAAACTATACTTCATCTTCATGTTCAGTATGCAGAAAATAGCATAATTCAAACTAAACAACCTTGACAGTAGAACCAGGAAAAGTTTGATCACGTAACTGAAGGTGCCATATTTTGAAAGGATACTGTTAATGGTAAGCAACAATGCTCACTCCTAATTGCTACATTTTCCTTGAAGGACCCAGAGATCCTACAAGAATGTTCAGTTGTCTCGCGACGTAAGCACCCAATTATTATTATTATATCCTACAAGAATGGCAGAGGAAGGTCCCAAGGCAAGATAAGGCTTTCACAGAGAAAGACAAAGTGTTTGATCTGCATTTTCAAGACGATGATATCCAGCGTTACTACACCATCACCCTAAAGGATGGAACTATAAATAAGATAGAAAGGACAAGACCGGTCTTAAAAGAGAAAGCTGTTCCATGTATCTTTTCTGGGCTTCCAGCATATTTAACCAGCACTAGAAGGAAAAGAAAGGCACCTACTGAAAGATGTGAACCAATGAAACGACAACGCACAGAGCAATGCACAGACCAATCCACAGAGCAATGCGCAGACAAACCCACAGAGCAACTTCAGGAAGCAATGCCTAGCTGCTGACGTTATGACGCTGACCTCCATCGCATGGAAGACACTGCAGAAGTCCTGCTACATGATGACATCACTGGAAAAGTTCTGATGAATGAGCTGCTGGGAGACATACAATCTATCAAAATGCGTAGCTCCCAGTGGGCTGTTTCAATTGATGAAGAAAAACACTTTGTTGCCTTTGTATACGTCGACAGCAAATACGATGTTATGAAGAGAGTTGTCATAACAGACAAGCCTGAAATGATAATATTCATCAGGGAAAAAGTTATAAACCCATCGCTGCTTTCCTTTGTTACACCGAAGTCAACCTCTGACGTCATGCTCACACTGCAGCACATTAATAAAGTTCTTCCGTGCCCAGGAGTTTACAACAGTGGAAGGTACAGAAGTCCTACAGCAGCAAATTAAAGCAACATACCATAACAGCATTAACCAGAACACTGTCCTGTTACAGGTGTTCAGAGCAATGTTGTGGTTACATAGTGGTAGAGGGCACCAAAGGACCAGGCCAGAAAATTCAAAGGTGCGTCTTCTGTCACCAAGAAGGGAAGAGGAGTTTGGACAGCGCACGTCAGAAGAGGCATCAGACCGTAGTTGGCGAAAGGCCTGCATGGCGCACTAAACGAAATGTCCTCAGGATCAACCGTTATTTCAAGAGAATGGTAACAAAGCAACAGCGAACTTCATACAGCCATTTAGCAGTTGCATTGCCTGACATGAAGTACGTGGAATTTAAGTTGCACTTAAAGACCTTTAAGAGTACTTTTACTTTACGTGAAGTACGTTGACTATATAATATACTTTCTATTTTACTTGAAGTGCCTTTTGCACTTCATGACTTACATGAAATTACTTGATGTACCCTTTCATGAAACTTGCCATAGCTCACCACATTGCAGCCATTACCACATTTGATATGCTACCATGCCTTGTGTACCAGAAACAATCGCTATGCTGTAATTCTAGTCCTGGACTCTGTGTGCTGTCTTGTTTAGTAGTCATTTCAGATATTACTGGAATTACTACTCAAACAAGACGGCAAATAGAGTCTGGCACTTAGTCTTTGTCGTACAGTCACAAGACTTTTAGACTAATCTTGGACAATCATTTCCACACCAAACAACAAATTCTATTTTCTAGAGTAAGTAAGTGGAAATTTAAGTGTGTGTGTGTTGGCGCGAGTTTCATGAGATATAGCACTGTGTTTATTTTTATGGGTGCATGAAATAGCCATGAAGAGCAACAATGCATGTAACAAGAAATGTCACATTCTACTACCAGGTGCTTGAAAAGACTTCAATACATTTCTCTTTATGTTCTACTTTATTTCAAGTATTTAGTGCTGAAGGACTCTGTCGTCTATTTTAAGTACACATTTGTACAAGTAGTACTTTACCACAAGTACTTTTTTGTTACTATGCATATCATTTTACTAACTCCTGCAAAGAAACTGAACTGTGCAATCTTTCTGCTTTGTTTTCTTCAGGCACTAAGGCTCAAGCAAGACGTAAATAAAATCAAACAACAGTGCGCTGCAGTGAAAGAACGGGCTATTGAGGAGGCTATCGCTGACCTCCCAGCTGTGCAATGGCAAGCTGTGAAGCAACGTTTCAATGCTGCAAGCAAGAAAGGCCCCAAACGACGCCGCTATACAATGGAGTGGATTTATGAGTGTCTTTTGATGAGGATCAAGAGTCCAAAGCTGTACAAGCACTTAAGTTAGCGTCAAATTCATCCCCTGCCATGTACAGACACCATGAATGCATACATCAGGAAGCTGAAACCAGTATATCGATTCCAAGAAAGCATTTTTAGATTCATTAAAGTCAAGGCTGAGAGCATGGCTGCACAAGAGACTCATGGTATGATTTATTGGACACTGATGTACTACTATCCATATTATGGCATATTTACTATTTTGGGAGCATGTAGACAATTGCATTACCAAATGTGGAGCTAGGACACCATATTGTATTCACTAACTACCATACAGCTTGTACAGATGAAACGATAAGAGCATATTGCCCATAGTGAAACATACTCTAAGAACACCAAGAAAGGTCATGGAGCGACACACACGGAACAGGCATTTAATACACCAGTTTTGCGTGTGTCTTTCCATGTTTTTGCTAATAATTTGCCCAGTATGTTTCATCGTACAGCTCGCATCATAAAGCAGGGAGCATTCGTGATAAGATTGTTGAAAGCTGAAAGTTTTTTTGGACTTTCCTTACTGATCCACTAAGTAACGAATATAGGATTCATATGTGCATTATTTTCATGGTAACTAGAACACTAACATCCCTGATCAATACGTACAAAATTTCAGGGGTTCTGCTCGTTGATGAGATGAAGCTCACAGAAGCTGTTTCTCTCGACAAATCAATGCTCAAGCTCCAGGGTTTTACAAACTTGGGGAAGTACACCCCACAGAAGCAGAAGGCCCAGAAAGGAGATCATGCACTTGTATTCATGTTCCAGCCTTTCAGAGGAAAATGGGTACAGGCTCTGGCTTGCTTTCTGAGCAAAGGAAGTGCCCCAGGAAACGTGCTACACAAGCTCATCCTGGAATGCATAATGCTCTTGGAGAGAAGTGGGCTCAAAGTAGATGCTGTGACAACAGATGGTGCATCCTGGAATAGGAATATGTGGACTTACTTTGGCATCAACACAGAGGAGGTCTGCTGCATCCATCCCAGCGACTTTCCCAGGAGGCTTTGGTTCACTTCGGACTTCCCACACCTAATCAAATCCGTTTCTCCCAAAATCTGATTGCCACTTGGAAATTATTTCATATACGTTTGTGTGCAGTGTTAGGAAGATTACGTGATTCTAAATGTAGACTTCGCCTGCACATCATGCTTGTAAAATCCCCCATTTACATCGCGGCATCTCATAATAGATTCGCTTTTCGCGAAGACTTCGTATTATCTCGCAGGCATTGAACCCGAATGCAGTTGTAAAAGTCGATGACACTGTGTCGCGAACGCTTTGACTTATCCCGCCGCAATCAGTTATCTTGCCTTATTTCCCGTTTTGCCCTATCTTGGACAGCTCATTCTTCCTATCCAGTCATACAAAGGGACAACTGTGTTGACGAAAATATTTATTTATTTATTCCGCACTCCAATCGGGTTGCTTGTCAAAGACGCCTTACTACGTCTGGGCTAGTGCAACTGATTCAGAAATATACATGCACTGTGGAATTTAATTCATGAAATATAATAAGTTTTCACAAGAGATTAGTGATCCTTTCATAGACTGATGTATCATGCCTCTAAATTTCAATGACCGATCCTTCTCCGGCAATTCTATCCTTTGGTTGATGAAGTTGTACAGAGTGTAGTCCGGTAAAACCTATTTGATGGTCAGGTCTCATTCCATATGAGAATTCTTACACATAGTGTGGAATATTCGTCTCCTTAGCAATCTTCAATCTAATCATAAGCTGTTTTTGTTGCGATGTGTAGAATACATTACAATGATGACAAAGAATACAATTATTATTTCAATTATATGCTTGTTTATTCTGACAAATTACAGTTCTATTCCAAACTCTGAAGTGTTCGTTTGTTGTCTTGATTGATGAATTCAGAAGACATCAAGTAGTTTATTCTGATTATTGGGCGCTTGAATCCAGCGTTGATTAACGCAGGTGATATGTTGTCGCCGTGTTTGTATTGCTTGAACAACTTGCACTTTGTTGCAATGAATTTGCACAGTATCTTATTGATGTTTGCTTTCTTTGTATGAAGATTCTTGAATGGTGTACAAGAGAGTATTAGATGAAAATCGTCAGGTGGTCCACCGCAATAGATATGTTTGTTGAGTTTCAATAAGTGATGATACATCAGACCTTGCACGACAATATTGAACTTCTGTTCATTCGACATCACTGACTGGTAGAATAAAATAAATGTGTAGAGGCTCTAGGGTGGAATATATCAGGTGATAGGATTTTATGTACTTTCCATCTCAGATATGTGTAATTTCAACAAATCCGTAATGAATCGTGCGATATAGACGGCTTGTATATGATAATTTGATTCGACTGCTTTCTTGATGAACGCAATGCCCATTGCAATGATTACAGTTACATCTGGTCTAGTGTTTTTCAATTCTTCGTTAGCAAACCTAAAAAACTGCGCCATCAATCCCAGTGGCCCTTCCGACGTTCATGTGCAGATATTTTTATAAGTATTGTAGATTAGGCATATAAATTCTTGCACCTTCAGTTCTGTAGTTTGTACCATTTCTCCGAATACGACCATGTCTAGGACATATTCAAATGCAGCGATAATGGAATCGTTTCGCGGCTCTTCCTTTTCGAAGCAGTTTTTTATGACATCTTCCCATGACTTATGGTAGCGAGTACAAAATCTGTCCATCTTTTCAATGTAGAGCAATTGTCTCTTCTGTTTTCAAGTGCTCGTCTACACTTAATTAAAAGCATATCTATGCTCATTTTATTGATTAATTTTTTTTAGAATGTTATTAATATCCACATGCTATGAGAATTATGGAAATTGATTTACGAAAAGATGTGATGAGTAAGAAAAAATGTGCGCTTTCAATGATTCTATGTACAAGGCCATACTAGAGGCTGTCCCTCCCTAACTTGATGTTGGTGTTGCGGGTCGTCGGGTTTCATCACCCTTTATCGCTTGAATCCACTAGTTGATCATGTTTAGCCATTGAAAATGACAAGTTTCTGTACAGATTCTACGGTGTATTCACGCTGCTTGCTTAGAAATGATTTGTCAGAATTAATTATTGTTTTGTTTCAGGTTCGACTGATATTCTATGAGTTGGACATTATTATGTATGCGTGATGTATTAATTGTGTCGTATATGTTTCAATTGTTCACTCGACTGAGATTAGTAAAAATAATCTCTGAGTTGGGAATGCCTCATATTTCTGAGTTGTGTTTCACATTTGATTTTTCTGTGTGGTTCATCTATATAGAACTTTCTCTTGCAAGATATCACAAAAATTGATGTAATTAAATTTGTTTCTCGTTTTTTGATTGAGTATTGTTACTACCATTTAATAATTTGGACTTTCTCTATATGTTCAATAACAATATCGCATCTGTACAAACTTAGTCGACTTGTCAACCACTTTGACGAAAGATTTCCGTTTCAAGGAAGGATACGAAAAGATAGTAATCCCCGCGAATAATATCGACATCTATTTGCGCTGCACAATAAAATATATCGCCTTTGAACTATCTTATCTGAGCTCTAGAACGTCCTGTTTGCTGGACGAAGGAATATAGCCCCAACCCTTGGAGTGATAAAGCATGGGAGCTTGGTAATACAGATAGGAAAAGAGTGAAAACCGAGATGAGAACAGTGCATCTTTTCTATGTCTTGGATACCGCCATCAAGGTTCATAGTGTTTGTTAGAATGAAAATTGTATATTGTTCGATTTTATGATGGTTCAATGATAGATTATTTTCCTCTGTTGTTGTTTACATGTCGCCGCGTGTTCCTCTCTTCTTCAGTGTTAAGTGCGTGCATGTTTCTCCTTTTGATAGATTGATTAGCTATTATTTCTCTATGTGTTGGATTATGCGCAGGTTTGGCTCTCTATTAGCTGTTGATCGTTTTGTTTCTCGTTATTTCCTTACGTCTATGCTGTTCACTTAATAAGAAATTGGTTAATTGTGTAATGTTGGAATAATCAACTTAGATTCCCTATTGCGCTCGAAATGTTCATAATTGTCACAAAACAGGTGTACGCCTTCCATCTTCAACAAATCAGGGCCGATATTAGAGCTGGTTGTTGGCTAGGAGCGTGCTATGCGGTGAAGTTCATTTTTTAATATATTTTCTGTGTTGATAAAACAAAGTAAGGTTTGTAGTGTCTCTTAGAGTGAAAATTGTATTGGATTCGACTAGATTAAGTCACGAGGATGATTTTATGATATTTAAAATGATATATTATTCTGTTGTTTTGATTAAGAATATTTTCTTTGTAGTGTTATAGATTTTATTTCCTCTTGTGTTCGTGTCCTGTGGTCTTCCAGGGTCTCTGCTATTCAGTGTTAAGTGCGTGCATGTTTCTCATTTTGATAGATTGTTCTTCAATTATTTTCCTGCATGTGTCTGTTATTTACACGTTGGCAGATGCGCCGTTTAGAGTGTTTCTCTGCTATTCAGTGTTAAGTGCGTGCATGTTTCTCGTTTTTGATAGATTGTTTTTCAATTAATAATCCTTTGTGTACCTCTTGTTTACGTGATGGATTTTGGTTCTCTATTAGCTGTTGATCGTTCTGTTTCTCGTTATTTGCTTACGTCTATGTTGTTCACTTAATACGAAATTGGTTAATTGTGTAATGTTGGAATAATCAACTTAGATTCCCTATTGCGCTCGAAAATGTTCATAACCTGTCACGAAACATGTGTACGCCTCCCGTCTTCAACAAATCAGGGCAGATATCATTAGTTCTGTTTGTTGGCTAGGAGCGTGCTATGTGGTGAAGTTCATTTTTAACATATCTATTTTCTGATGAGTTTGATTTTTTCTTCTGATTTTCTGAATGATAGATTACTGTGTTGTCTTGATTAAGAATAACCTTTTTGTAGTGGTATAGATTTTATTTCCTCTGATGTACGTGTCCCATAGTCTTCAGGGTCTCTGCTGTTCACAGTTAATTACATACAACTAACAGATAGATTACTATGTTGTTTTGATTAAGAATAACTTTGTTGTGGTACAGATTTTATTTCTTCTTGTGTTCGTGTCCCATAGTCTTCCAGGGTCTCTGCTGTTCACAGTTAATTACATACAACTAACAGATAGATTACTATGTTGTTTTGATTAAGAATAACTTTGTTGTGGTATAGATTTTTATTCCTCTTGTGTTCGTGTCCCATAGTCTTCCAGGGTCTCTGCTGTTCACAGTTAATTACATAGAACTATCAGAACTTCCCGCTATTGCACTGATGGTTCTCACGTATAGGTATATTAGACTTTTTATAACTCAACTTATAATTTTGTTTATATTCATATTGATTAAGAATATCTTCTTTGATTAAATGTGGTGATCGTTTCTCGTTTTGATATGGTGTAGCTATTATTTCCCTCCAAGTGTGATGATTGGTTCTATATTAATGCTATGTGTTGATTCGAATTATTTCCTTATGTCTGCACTATTCACTTCATAAGAAACTGATCAATTAAATTTGTGTCACGTTGGAATATTAAAGTTAGCTTCCATATCACTCCAAATTACTTACATCTATCAGGTTCTCACGTCTCAGACTTTTTATAATAAAACTTGTAATTTTGATTGTAATTGTATTGATCAAGAATATCTTCTTTGATTAACTGTGCTATCCCTTCTGATTCATTGAAAACGTGTGTGATTACAGTTAATAAAAAATATTGTGTTTGATCTGTGATACCTATTCAATGCTATTGTATCATACCTTTAATAAGTACAGTCGACCCCCGTTTATCCGGACGGTTCCCGGCGAAATCGTCCGGATACCGGGGCATACGGATGGATAAATGAAACGACCGAATAGAAACGTCCTACAGAGCAAGGTTTAATGAAAACACAGAAATCTCGTCAATGACAGCTGTTACATAGTAGTGTTGGCACTCGATTCCTGCAAACTTTTACTAATTGCATAGAGTTGAGCCACGCTGTTGCTCTCCTCGAAGAATGTCATTGCGGTCGCAAAGTGTCAATGTCGGAGCCTTGTTTCTCACTGGCGTCATCGGCACCGTCTTGCTGCACATCATCGGAGGCAACAGCAGCAATCACACCGTCATCAGTCATAGCTGCACACCCGTCATGCTTATCAACGTCAACGTAGTCAGAAACCGCAACATCATCTACGGCAGTCGCAGTGAGCCTCTGCATCAGGGATCGCAGCTCGGCTAGGGGAATGTCTTCATCGGCCAACGGGCCGTAAGCAGCACTCCCTCGGGTTGGAGTTCTCCCCTCTACAACTGGACAGTTGCTCGAGATATTTCCAAATGACTCGACTGGTCAACGTGACCCAACGCACACAAATAGAAAAGGGGGTCATCGTGCACGGTTGTCTCCCCTACGGAGGAATGTAGCTCCCTGACGTGTGACGGGAACAACCCCAAAACAGCGAAAAGGGTGACGAAGCGGGGTCAGTGTCTCATCTTACTCACGGTGCTCCGGATAACTGAAGCTGGATTACAAGAATTTTCGACTTTCGTTCCCTGGAATTCTTGTCCGAGTCCGGAAGCTGAAGTCCGGATAAACGAGAACAAAATACATGGAGAAAAATCCGTTCCCGTGCCTTTTGTCCGGATACCGCGGGATCCGGATAAATGAAGTCCGGATAAACGGGGGTCGACTGTATATTCTTTGTTAAATATATTGTGTTTCTTCTGCTTCAGATTTTTGGCTGGGTTTTTCCAATTCACACAGAATCACAGCATAATTCCTTGCACTATTGATTTTAATAAATATATTTTCACTTGTACTTTTGTGTATGGCTATCCTTTGCATGTCTCTGCATGTAAACCGCTCACCTGTTGTATCGGAAAAAATATGTGAAGTCGGCCCACGTATGGCCAAAGAAGTCTGCCCAGGCTGAAAAATACGCTACGATGAGCGCACGCGTCGCCCTCCCCCGCCGATAAGCGCGCGGACAATCCTCCGCACACGCGCCGCGCGGGGAAAAATACGCGCAGGGCTCAGGGCAGGGGTGCCGTAGTTTCGCCCCCATGTAGCCTGGGCACCCCCTATTACTACTGGAGTCCTCTAAGTCTGGATGTTGAGACATGTAGAGCTGCATAGCCTTTGCTACGCTGTTGCCAAATAACTTGAAAAAAGAAAATGCACATGTAATAAATATATATTTGCTGTCATTGGTCCACAAAGTCTAATCAAAGTCAAAGTATCAAACATTTCTACTCTCTTTTTTCATTCTTTTTACCTCTGCTGAACATGCATGTCTTGCTACTGCAGCTAAATAATATAATCTAACTGGGTCCTTGCATCGTACTACAATTAACTGTAACATTACTACTATGTTATGCAGAAATTCACCTGAAATGCCATTGCAACATTCATCTTCTGAAATGGCCGTGGGCTTATGTGGTCTTGTGTCAGCTTAGGACATGCTTTCAAAGTGAGGGCCTGTGGTTGGTCCATTGCAACTACTGCTTGCCAGTGCTTGATGCTCACAGTTCCATGTGGTGTCTGCGATACAGGATAATTGCTTGATTCACCAGTGCTCTACCATCATGAGGAAGCAGACGTACCACCAGTTCTCTTTTTTTTTTCAGTGTGCTGTTTCTGAGGCGTTTGATTAGGTGTGGGAAGTCTGAAGTGAACCAAAGCCTCCTGGAAAAGTCGCTGGGACGGATGCTGCAGACCTCCTCTGTGTTGATGCCAAAGTAAGTCCACATATTCCTATTCCAGGATGCACCATCTGTTGTCACAGCATCTACTTTGAGCCCACTTCTCTCCAAGAGCATTATGCATTCCAGGATGAGCTTGTGTAACACGTTTCCTGGGGCACTTCCTTTGCTCAGAAAGCAAGCCAGAGCCTGTACCAATTTTTCTCTGAAAGGCTGGAACATGAATACAAGTGAATGATCTCCTTTCTGGGCCTTCTGCTTCTGTGGGGTGTACTTCCCCACGTTTGTAAAACCATGGAGCTTGAGCGTCTATTTGTCGAGAGAAACAGCTTCTGTGAGCTTCATCTCATCAACGAGCAGAACCCCTGAAATTTTGTACGTATTGATCAGGGATCTTAGTGTTCTACTTTCCATGAAAATAATGCACATATGAATCCTATAGTCGTTACTTAGTGGATCAGTAAGGAAAGTCTTAAAAAACTTTCAGCTTTCAACAATCTTATCACGAATGCTCCCTGCTTTATGATGCGAGCTGTACGATGAAACATACTGGGCAAATTATTAGCAAAAACATGGAAAGACACACGCAAAACTGGTGTATTAAATGCCTGTTCCGTGTGTGTCGCTCCATGACCTTTCTTGGTGTTCTTAGAGTATGTTTCACTATGGGCAATATGCTCTTATCGTTTCATCTGTACAAGCTGTATGGTAGTTAGTGAATACAATATGGTGTCCTAGCTCCACATTTGGTAATGCAATTGTCTACATGCTCCCAAAATAGTAAATATGCCATAATATGGATAGTAGTACATCAGTGTCCAATAAATCATACCATGAGTCTCTTGTGCAGCCATGCTCTCAGCCTTGACTTTAATGAATCTAAAAATGCTTTCTTGGAATCGATATACTGGTTTCAGCTTCCTGATGTATGCATTCATGGTGTCTGTACATGGCAGGGGATGAATTTGACGCTAACTTAAGTGCTTGTACAGCTTTGGACTCTTGATCCTCATCAAAAGACACTCATAAATCCACTCCATTGTATAGCGGCGTCCTTTGGGGCCTTTCTTGCTTGCAGCATTGAAACATTGCTTCACAGCTTGCCTTTGCACAGCTGGGAGGTCAGCGATAGCCTCCTCAATAGCCCGTTCTTTCACTGCAGCGCGCTGTTGTTTGATTTTATTTACGTCTTGCTTGACCCTGAGTGCCTGAAGAAAACAAAGCAGAAAGATTGCACAGTTCAGTTTCTTTGCAGGAGTTAGTAAAGTGATACGCATAGTACCAAAAAAAGTACTTGTGGTAAACTACTACTTGTACAAATGTGTACTTAAAATAGATACAGAGTCCTTCAGCACTAAATACTTGAAATAAAGTAGAACATACAGAGAAATGTATTGAAGTCTCTTCAAGCACCTGGTAGTAGAATGTGACATTTCTTGTTACATGCATTGTTGCTCTTCATGGCTATTTCATGCACCCATAAAAATAAACACAGTGCTATATCTCATGAAACTCGCGCCCACACACACACACTTAAATTTTCACTTACTTACTCTAGAAAATAGAATTTGTTGTTTGGTGTGGAAATGATTGTCCAAGATTAGTCTAAAAGTCTTGTGACTGTACGACAAAGACTAAGTGCCAGACTCTATTTGCCGTCTTGTTTGAGTAGTAATTTCAGTAATATCTGAAATGACTACTCAAACAAGACAGCACACAGAGTCCAGGACTAGAATTACAGCATAGCGATTGTTTCTGGTACACAAGGCATGGTAGCATATCAAATATCAAATGTGGTAATGGCTGCAATGTGGTGAGCTATGGCGAGTTTCATGAAAGGGTACGTCAAGTACTTTCATGTAAGTCATGAAGTGCAAAAGGCACTTCAAGTAAAATAGAAAGTATATTATATAGTCAATGTACTTCACGTAAGGTAAAAGTACTCTTAAAAGTCTTTAAGTACAACTTAAATTCCACGTACTTCATGTCCTCGGCACGGAAGAACTTTTTAATGTGCTGCGGTGTGAGCATGACGTCAGAGGTTGACTTTGGTGTAACAGAGGGAAGCAGCGATGGGTTTACCACTTTTTCCCTGATGAATATTATCATTTCAGGCTTGTCTGTTATGACAACTCTCTTCATAACATCGTATTTGCTGTCGACGTATACAAAGGCAACAAAGTGCTTTTCTTCATCAATTGAAACAGCCCACTGGGAGCTACGCATTTTGATAGATTGTATGTCTCCCAGCAGCTCATTCATCAGAACTTTTCCAGTGATGTCATCATGTAGCAGGACTTCTGCAGTGTCTTCCATGCGATGGAGGTCAGCGTCATAACGTCAGCAGCTAGGCATTGCTTCCTGAAGTTGCTCTGTGGGTTTGTCTGCGCATTGCTCTGTGCGTTGTCGTTTCATTGGTTCACTTCTTTCAGTAGGTGCCTTTCTTTTCCTTCTTGTGCTGGCTAAATATGCTGGAAGCCCAGGAAAGATACATGGAACAGCTTTCTCTTTTGAGACCGGTCTTGTCCTTTCTATCTTATTTATAGTTCCATCCTTTAGGGTGATGGTGTAGTAACACTCGATATCATCGTCTTGAAAATGCAGCTCAAACGCTTTGTCTTTCTCTGTGAAAACCTTATCTTGCCTTGGGACCTTCCTCTGCCATTCTTGTAGGATCTCTGGGTCCTTCAAGGAAAATGTAGCAATTAGGAGTGAGCATTGTTGCTTACCATTAACAGTATCCTTTCAAAATATGGCACCTTCAGTTACGTGATCAAACTTTTCCTGGTTCTACTGTCAAGGTTGTTTAGTTTGAATTATGCTATTTTCTGCATCCTGAACATGAAGATGAAGTATAGTTTCTACACAAAAGCTGGTCTATTAACTTCATGACATTCATTCTTAATTTCTACATTGCTACCAGTAGAGGACTACATAGTGCATGAAATTCCTACAGCAGCATGGGTCACTGGTGTCATGTTTCCTTCTGTTTTGCTTTTATTCAGGTATGAGAGGACCTCTATCATCCCCAAAAACTTGCTGTGCTGCCTGGAATCTTGAAAGGCTACACCTTAGTATTGGAAAGTGCTGAAGTGCATGGTACATGAAGCTTCTAAAGTGAGGCATACTCTATTTGACAAATGAAAAATAAACTTATTTTTTAACACTTCCAGTGTGGTGTACATTTTTCCTAAGGATACAGAATATTTTTATGAACCAATAGCATTAGCATTTCCCGAAATTTCGCGATATCACATCCGTACGGTGCAGCGGGAATGAGAATGTCCCTTACCTTTGGTGCCCCGAAAAGGTGCGGGTTTTTCACCCCTTTCTCCTTGTTTTCCTTCTTGGTACTGGGGTACCCCGTCCTACAGCCAGGTATGAAGCAGTGGCTGGTCATACCTCAGCCAGCGTGTTTTTGAAAGCGTATATACACAGCGCGTCAACAAGAAAGCCGGAACATGCGAACTGAAAGTAAACTGCGAACTCTCCCTTCTCGGACCCAGCGGCGTCAGTGGATTCCCAGCCTAAATGAGTCCCCCCCTCCCCCCTCCCCATCCAATAGGAAACAACAACAACTTTATTACGGGATGATGGCCGTGCATCCAACAGGAAGCGTTTATGGACTTTGCGATTCTGTTGCTTCAGGTCGAGAATATCAGCTGGTGTCTCTTTTTTCGCTGTTGATAATTAGCGCACAGAAAGAACAAATCTGGCGACCGCCCATACGGCCTCTCTGTAGCCCCCATGTAGCTTGGACACCCCCTTATTCTACTGACTCCCAACCATCTATTACCTTCATAGAGCAAGTGAACATGCTTGTAGATATAATGAACTCAAGGACACCATCAGAGGCTCTGAGCAATAGTCCACAGCAGCGCAGGGTGAGAACAAATACTTAAAGGAGCATGTAAGGAACTTGGAACATATGTATTTTTACTGCATCATATGAGCATACTATCTTCGGGAAACATCATGCAAAATATTTCATTTGGGAAGTGTGAAATTACTGAGGAAACTGCTTTGCAAGAGAGAGCACAGCGCCGACAACTTCGTACAGTGACTCCTTGCATCTCGTGACGTCAGGTGGTAGAGCATTTCTCATTGGCCACCGAGCATCATCTGCTAGCTCACGCGACCAGTCGAGATGCGGAACAGGTGGCAATACAAAAAGGAAGAAAGAAAAAGACTGAGATCACCTCAGTATTATTGAGGCGCATGACTGTTCAGACTGGCAGCCGAGGCTGGCTTTCTGATCAGTGACAAAATTTTTTGCGCTCCAGTGACAAAATTTCCTGCACTTATGTGATCACTTCCAGCTTTTGTGTGAGTGTGTGTCCCGGGGCTAGTTTCCTAGTTTCTGGTTCTCCTGACATTCTCGAGCCTTTCCATGCACCTTTAAAATACTGTTTCTTCATGGTAGGAATTTCACAAATAAGCCAGTAATGTGGTCCAGCAACAGCTGAGAAAAAGCAGTCATTCTGTACTGTGCAGGAGTTAAGTAGTCTAAATAACAGCAACATGGGAACAAAATGGGGACCCATGCAATTTGTACAAAACATAGCATTCTTCTATTTTGTGTTGTACTTTAGACCCTTTGTAACTTTTCTCATGAAGATTGTTCAGTGTACAGAAGTTCTGTTACGTCAGCTACAGTTACTGAGTTCACGTTAGCTATGGTAGACCCCAATGATGAAGTTAATTTATACAATGCAACAGTAAGGCCATTGTTTTTGCCGCACCTCCTCAATTAATTGAAGGAGTGCAACCCTCTCACATTCTTTTCGTCATAGACCTTGCATGGATTTGAGAACTGGTGGAGCAGGGGTGCAGCACTATTCTTTCAAAAAGTATAGCCTACTGAGTGCAAAAAAGGCTTCTAAATATCCTATTTCTTTTTCATCGTACGGTGTAATAGGTACTTGAGGATTTTCTCAGTTTCCTCGATGAGTGGGAAGAAATTTCGAAAAAGCGGGCCGGGCGAGAGGCGGAAGACAACTACATGACCAGGCAGACGTCAGACGGCTTAAGAGTAACAATCAAGGCAACCTAGGAAATTATAGAGTACCTTACTTCAGAATGCGGGTTCAAGTACATCATGACGGCACGACTGAACCAGGACGCATTGGAGGTATGTATCTTTTTTCTCTCTTTTTTAAGTGCTTATGCTGATATGTTCCTGCAACTGCAATTTTTGTAGCGTTTCTTCGGCATGATGCGGAACTGCTGCGGTCAAAATCAGCACCCTGACTCCGCACTTTTTGTGCAAATGTTTCGCCTGCTCAGTGCTTATTCACTGATTAAGCCACCACGGGGCAGCAACATCACAGGGGGAGAAATCCTTCAGGCATTGGTTGACTTCGAAAGCACTCAAGAACAGGAGCCGGGTGGTTCTACAAACCTTGATCAACGGTTGGGTGCTATTAGCTACCATGTCCCTGACAGTGAAGAACCAAGCCAGGGCACTTCGAGGGAGCACAGCTATAATGTAGCAGACACAAACCCAGATGTGTTATCCTATGTAGCCGGGTTTGTAGCAAGAAAAATCCTGGCGTTGGTGAGCTGTGCTGAGTGCAGCAGAGGTCTTACTGCAACAGAAAATGAGTAGATTGATGAGAAATATAAACTAATAGCTATAAAGAACAGGGGAAGACTTACCTTTCCATCTCCCCAATTGTTGAATTTACTATTGTGCTTAGAACAAATTATTATGACCCGACTGAGCAGCAAAATGCATGAAGATTTACTCTTCTCTATTGTTGAGGACTTGGAATGTGCTGCAGTCCCAGCTGTTGGATGTACAGAGCACAGTCGAGATCTAACCAGGTCTGTGATCTCTTATTATTCCGTGATGAGAATGCATGTTGCATGCAAAATGGAAAACAAACGGCACGGAGACAAAGCAAGAAAAACAAAGCAGTTGCAAAATCAAGCAAAACTGCAGCAAGGTCCCTACAAGTGTATAAGTGCTTCTTGGTGAGAACTCAAATTTGCAGTGCCTCGAAATCTTGAATCTTGCTGTAACTGTATATGCATAGTGCACATGTGATACGTCTTCCTTGTTATGTATATACCTTCCAATGATAACTAATTTAATCTTGCTGTAACTGTATATGCATAGTGCACATGTGATACGTCTTCCTTGTTATGTATATACCTTCCAATGATAACTAATTTAATCTTGCTGTAACTGTATATGCATAGTACACATATGTGATACGTCTTCCTTGTTATGTATATACTTTCCAATGATAACTAATTTAATCTTGCTGTAACTGTATATGCATAGTGCACAAGTGATACGTCTTCCTTGTTATGTATATACCTTCCAATGATAACTAATTTAATCTTGCTGTAACTGTATATGCATAGTGCACATGTGATACGGCTTCCTTGTTATGTATATACCTTCCAATGATAACTAATTTAATCTTGCTGTAACTGTATATGCATAGTACACATATGTGATACGTCTTCCTTGTTATGTATATACCTTCCAATGATAACTAATTTAATCTTGCTGTAGCTGTATATGCATAGTGCACATGTGATATGTCTTCCTTGTTATGTATATACCTTCCAATGATAACTAGTTTAATCTTGCTGTCACTGTATATATGCATAGTACACATGTGATACGTCTTCCTTGTTATGTACATACCTTCCAATGATAACTAATTTTCATTTTCAAAGAACGTACCCTTGAGTTCCTTCGTTGCATTCTTCATCCCAGAGAGATGTTATAAATACACGACATTTACACATATCTGCATGTACAGACGTAATTCAATCATGTTGTACGAACCTGTAAAACAAAACGTCTTGTGGCGCTTTGGTATTTAATTCCGGTATGGTGGCACGATCCTAGTACACATCTATCACAATCTCGACAAAAAGAATTGTCCTCGCTCGTCTTCCCCAAGCTTGTCGCGCACAAAATGGCTGATAATCTGCGGAAACGAGAGCGACCGAGCTCTCGTGTAACAGCGGCAATACAAACGTGGATTAGTCATCTCAATGACTGCGAATTGTTTGTGGGAAGCACGCACTGCATCTATCGATGTGCACCTCGCAGTAATAACTTTCATCCTAGACGATGTGAAACAACACCATTGTGCCCCTGGTGCCTTGTGCCATGTTTATGTCACACAAAAGCCGTACTCCTGCGACCGCTGACCAAAACATCCAAGCCGAACCGCCACACCAAGCTACCATGTTGTCAAACACGGAGTCTCCTGCACGGCGGCTTCTCCACATTATGCAAGAAAAGAAAAGCATCTCGATTTGCACCATCACGAATTGTAGGCGAAAAACTTTCACGAAGATCGTTCCTCGATATACGACAGTCATGTTTGTTAATCAAAATATTTTTTTCAAAAAAACATGGCGACCGTTCTTTTTTTTTTTCTTCGGAGGTTGATTTTAATTGATGACGATGATCTGGGTGTTTTGTGATGCACAAAGTAGTTTGTTTAATTATATATTTTGAATCACCATCCCCGCGTATCGGCAACATGTATGGAACGTTTACGTGATGACAGTTTAAAATTTGAAAATAATTAGGAGTGCCAGTTGGATTTCCAGTTCGAAATGGTGGTGTGTCCAATTGGAACTTAGGAAATTAAGCCTTAGTCAATTATTACAAAGTAACTAAGGCCCAGTTTGTCAAATTGGGTGGTCAATTGAAAAATGTGATGTGACAGACTAGATTTATTTTCCTTCTGAAGTATGAGTATTGGAATTTCAGTTACCAATTAGCATGAACCATATGTGACTCCACCGTCTAATTGCTTATCCAGTTCAACATTGACTGAGCAGTGTACAACTAATATGGCCAGGAAGCCGACTGGAGTTGGAATTTGGTTTATGAATTCCAATTGGGCAGCCCAGTTGGAACTGAAGTGCTCAGTTGGTCCCCATTGGTTTTTGTATTGGTCTAGTTGATTCCAATTTCAGCTTCCAATTGGACCTTGACTTTCGAGTTGGCTGTGCAACTGGAGTCCAAAGGGCCAGTTGGACTTCCCAATTGGTTTTAAAATTTCCAACTGGACATCCAGTTGGAATTAAAAAATCCAATTGGCTTTCGTTCTGGTCCTGTTGAGTCCTATTGGTACTAATTCAAATTTCCAATTGGACCCATTCCTTTTTTGACTGGGTAGTGAAGCTCATTTTTTAATACACGCAAATTTTGGGATATAACATGTTGTAAGCAATTCAGTAAAAATTTATTTGTAAGTGCATGTCACCATTCTGCTAGGAGATGGTGTTGTTACTGGTCTTTTCGTCGTGGCGCCATACGCGTAAATAGGCGTGAAAGGAGTCGAAGAACCATGTCCCACATGTTGTGTGTAGCTCGTCGATCAAGTTTGTTCCTGAATGTGGTCCGCTGCCTTAGCATACTGCTTCTCACTGACAAGTATGGTATGTGCAGTATGTGTGTCTTAGTTCAGAAACAGGTCTGTATCAGGTCTGTGCAGCGCATATTGCAAAATCTTAAGTTGCAAAATATACATGATACCACGTATTGTGCCACCCAAGTGAGAGGGTGTCATGCGAATTGTATCAAATCTTCTGCAGTTTGTACACTGCACATCTTTTCTTGTTAAGAAAATATCTTCATCAAGTAGAGCTTCGAAGTTTTGCATATATGTTAACACCCCTTTTCTTTTTCTTCATATTCTCAGCGAACAATGCCACACCAGTCTATCACATATCCAGTGGTTCTCCCGAACGGTAATAACTGCATGTCAACTACTCAAAAATAGAAGTTTTGACACTTACTTAGACAAATTTGATATGGCGGGTAGAGGGGAAGACCGAAGAAGCATAACGCACAAGGAGCACAAACGTATTGCCAAGGATAACAGTGTCAGTTTGTAGGTTCGTTTGTTGGTGTTGTCTCTCTTCCTCAACCATTGATGCCACACACGACAAGCAGGCCTTGTTTGTTTATTCCACATCCCACCTCTGTTGACGCAAACGTGCTATTCGATAATGGCTCTCCTGGCGATAGTGCTAGTAGCAATACTCCTCAAACAGTACCAGGTCTCTAAACAATTCCACCCGTTGATGCTCATTATGAGTTTCATTCAGTGCAGTTCATTACAAGTGAGATGTTTGCACCTCATCATTTCGTCGATGTCGCAAGCTGGGGTTCGCCTGAAGATATCGATACTGAGCAGTCATCCGAGGTCTATATTGTCTGTACTCTGAGGGGTTGGGGTGTGAGCAACAATATTGCTCGAGTCGCTGTAGGGCAACTTCTAGGTGTCCTCAAGTGTGGAATTCCTGAGCTAGTAATTTGTAGGTGTGGCTAGTAACTTTTCCGTAAAAATGTCTTGTAACTGTAACTAGCTGTCACCTTTGTTTAAAGTGACTGCAAAATGTAACTACCGAGTTATTCAGTTACTGCGATGTTTTTCATATATCCTTGCCAAGCATTCTTTTCTCGAGGCTTCAATTTGGTACACTACAACTTTTCCCCCAAGCATGAATTACACAAATTCTGTAGTCTCACATGCAGTCAAGATGGCCTTAGATGAAGTCCCCGCTGTGCTGTTAGGATCCATGAGATATCCTTCGTTTTTATAAAGTGGCATAACTGTGCTAGGACACTAGAAGTGAAACAGAACAAAACAAAAATAAAAGGCATCAAATTACACTTATTGGGCTTTGTATCCATTAAGTAGTAGCCTGTAAAGTAACAGAGCTGCTAGTTATATTACAAAAGAGTAAATGAACTACTAAGATGTTATACATCTGTAAACATTAACTAGCTGCAACCTACATTTTGTATGCTTATACCCATGGTTACCACACATTATAATCATTGCAGCTGTGTGGACAGTTCAATAAGTGCCAAGAGTTTTGCTTTAGAACATTCCCGATACGTGTGGCAAAAGTACAAAAAAGAAAGGGAACAAAGGGCTGACCTGGAATGCTTCATGTCAATCTGTTGCCCCTTTTTGTGCACTCACATTGATATGTTATTTTTGTTTAAGCGAGCAAAAAAAAAGTATTTTGCAACTTATCCTAGCCTATGGTAAGCAAGTACGTGCTCAACACCACATGGTTGTGCACTCAAAATGTGGTGTACAGACTTAGCATGTGAAGTGCTTAATCTTGTGAGCATCCTTTTCTGTACTGCCCATGATGGCCCATGAAATAATGAAAGGCATACCCATTAGAGCATGTGCTGACACAGCTTTGAGTAGTGAAGCCGACCTGACATTTACAATGATAGTTTGAGTTTGAGTTTGAGTTTGGGTTTATTAATATTTAATATATGTTTATTTAATATATTAATATATGTTTAATGTAGTGAAGCCGTTCATGTGAAAGGGATCTTGCTTGTCCGCTAGCAACATAATAAAAACATGATTCTTTACAGACGTAATACACACTCGAAACGTTTTGCTGTGCAATGTTTTTTTTTTTTACATTTTCAACACAGTGGCAGCCTAATGAATTGCACTCTTTCTAACAGAAATTTAGTCTGGTCGCGTTGTCGTTCAGCCTACTAGCTATTCACGAAATTTTGTGTTGACGCAAACCAAACCAAACTTGGATTAGTCTCTGGTTAAAAAATATATACATATCATTTTATTTTGACAGTTGTGTCTCACCAACTTAGAGCTTACAGCCTAAAATACTTAGGTACGGGAAGAAAAGCCCCTGACATTCTCCAAAATCTCATGTGGGTGTAAGCTACAGTCACCAACCAAAAGGAACTTTTATACACAGCTGCTTGTTCCGTGGTTGTCAAATAACAATCGAGAGTATATCAATATCCAAAACACTGCAGCTTTATATGACACACAGTAGAGAAATTTGCTGTAATAGGAAACCTTCTACGATTAAGTTCATCCTTGTATGGTTGCAGTCCTCCACCTGCACTTTCTACTTTCTTTTACGGTGTGCAAGGATCTCTTGTCCATATCATCTACTTACATATTGGCCGTTGTATGGAATGAACCAATTTCAATACTTTGAAATGAATGTCTGCATCATTTTTGTTTTTGTGAAGATCGTTACTCACGTTGTCACATGTAGACATATCTGATATATGGCCAGTGACTACACCATGCTAGCAGGCTCTCTCCTGAGGTAGAATGCTTTAAGTGCATGAGGAACAGAAAACCAACTACAGTGTTCTCATTCTCTCTTTGGATCAGCATAGGGTAGTTGGTTATCAGCCCCACTTGAACACTCATGGGACACTCAGTAGAAATGCATACCCAATGTATAAAAAAAGATGCAGCAGCACAAATTTCAATGCTGTTTTTTTTAAAGCTGCAAAACACGTAATACACTTTCACTGTTCTTAAGCAGTAAGAGTACTCAGGAAGGAAGAGCAAAGCAAATTCTACAGCTTGCCAAACCTTTTTGAGACTCTTGCTATAAGTGTTGCTTTCAAGTTGCTCTGCAATAGTGTTTCTTACCTGTCATCTCTGGATGGTTCATCGCTTTCTGGACTTCAAGCCATAACCTGGAAACTTCATGTCGATTCTTGTATCTATTATCCCATTTGTTCCAGAGAGGGGATCTCTCTTGGACTTCCAGAATTAATCGTTCTCGAAGATCGTCAATCGGACAGAACATAGTTAAGACTGACAAAGTGGAAGCTTGGTAGCATTGCCACTGATGGGAACCATGGCCCATGGCTTTTTGTCGGCAATATATGACCCTGAACAACCGATAACACACAGGTAGAGAAGCTACACGGCTCCTGCAAAGTACTAATGAGGATGGCGCCTTCACGGCGCTGAAAAGCCACCCCTCTATAATCCTTTGATGATACGCATCGTGAATAATCCGATAACGCGGGTTGGGTTGAACACTTTATTCGTAGTAATCCATATTCTGCATATACATATAATGAAAATTACAAGAAAAGCGAGTGTTGCGATAGAACCGTGTTTCTGGGTCGACCACTGCACTTGAAAGGCACACCTGTAAAAGCACTTGCACCATAGAGTTAATATAGGAAGACTCTAGAGAACGTACTTGGCGCGCCGTCAATGGGATTCTCCTATCCCCGAGCGTGACCGCACGGGCACAGCCATCCGTTGGTCATGGACAAGGTTAGTGGGCGAATTTCAGCCCCCTAACTACAGCGGAGCTGCTCCGTTTGTTGCCAACCATGTGCAGTCACGTTGGGATGACAAACGGGGAAACGAGCCGATGGAGGGAAACGAGCCGATGGAGGGAACGACGTCCACCGTAGGAAGCGAGGCAAGCCCTGTAATTGCGTTGAGTACGTACGAATCTTCGGGATACGTGCAGAATTGAGTAGTGCTATCGGAATCACAAGGTAAACGTTGTCATATCGAACGTGAATCATATCTTATCTATGAGATTACTTTTTTTTTTCTTACAAACAAACAAACAACGGCCAGTGCTTTGCTTTCCACCAAGACAGATGAAGCTGAGAGAACTGATGTTCTGAGGCTGGAACAACATCGAAAGGACAAACACATACAGCTTCGTGTCCTACAGCTGGCTAACCTTTTCAGTGACTTCCATCATTCATCAGATGAAGCTGTTTACCGCCTCTGACGTCTTGAAGTGGCGTTTGTATGCTTTGCGAGCGAAATCAATAAATAGTTACCCATGCAGGCATGTATTTTCGAAGGCACCAGTATTCCAAAGATGAATACACACAGTAAACTGCCATTTTCATGCTGCTCTGCGAACCCACGAGAACCAGAAATGGCAAAAACGAAACCACCCGCCATTCCATGCTCTGGTTTGTCAGGTTTTGTGATAATAAAGCGACGAACGAACGACAGCGCACGAGCAAGTGATCTAGTGGGAAAATATTCACTGCTTATTTGTTTAATGAATACATATCAGATACTCACATTGTACGCCGAATTTAGATAAGTGATGAATTTAGGAAAACGAACGCGTCAAGTTTAGCGGAATGAAGCCAACGGAAGGCAACGCCTTCTATGATCAACCCACTGATCTCTATGGCTGGACAGCGGATGGATGAGGGTATCGCGGGAAAGGGTACGACAACCGGCCGCCATATTGCAGTGCTCAAAAGAGCGATTACAGCCCACAGGAATGCATGTAAGCTGTGACAAGTTTTGCTGTTTGTGAGCGCTTCCCTTGCTGCTTCGCTAAAATTTTGCCACGGATCGCTGCAGAAATCCCTCGTGATTGGGTTCCTTACGTTTTTTGTGTGAAATCCCGTCACATACATGTTATTTCCTGTCTATTTTGTACTCGTGTGAGCGCGTGTCGTTCCAATCTTGTACTTTGAACTACGATTATGTGATTTGCTGGTTTTGTGTGGTGTTGCATTTGTTGTGTTACGTTTCCCTTGTCGTCCGTCAGCGTGTGCAGCGTGTTGCTTCTCGTGTTTCTCCCATTTCCTTTCTGCACGGGGGTGTGGAATGCCAGGGAGCAGTATTCTCAGAATTCACTCTTGGCATTCAGCAATGTTTGGCACGTTTGTTTATGAAACCACCTTAATATGCTTGCATTACATGATGCTTTGCACAGGAAGTTTAGATATGACTAATTATGGCACGAAATACCGAACGGCACTAAAGCACTCCCAAAGGACTAGAATGATGCTAAGTATGTGATATGAAGGCTATATGACGGTAAAAACATATCGACTACAAATGTGTGCACTGGGGAGGTAAATGGCGGTAAAGACAGTTCAAAATGACTAGAGGTGGAGTGAATAAGTCATAAAAAGGCTAAGTAGCAAAGGTCTTGTGGTGAAAGCTCCAACATCGAAGTATGACAAGTCCAGTTGCAAAAGCAAGTTTGAAGCAGTCAACCAGGTAAGTGAGTAGTGTGCATTACTCGCTGTTGAATACGATCAACCTTGACAATTTCTTTCCGCAGATGAGACGTGGCTGTCACCTTCTCTGTATATTCCTTGGCAAGGTGGTACAGTCTGATCCTGCTGTAGCACTGGGAAACTTCTTTGATAAGACGGATCACGTGGTTTTCATTTGGGCTGCATTCGAACATACGTTGTTGCAAACTGGGGAAGATGCTGGGCAGCAGTGATGTTGATGAGATATGTTGCAAGACTGTTATCGTTAAAGCTCACCAACCTCAGCATGCTTGGTGCACTTTCTGTGTGAAAATGTAAGGGCAGATATTGCAAAATGTTTGTGTTCGTCAGTTGTCAGTTATCCTAAGCAGGGAGAATGAAAAGTGGACGTTCGAGGTTGAAAAATTATTTATTGTCTGAGTAAACATTCTGGAACGCACCCAAAAGACGTGTGGCTGGTGTGTTAGTATATCTCACAAATGAGTTATGTTGGGCAAAATTTTCATGCAGTAATTTTTTCAAATGCAAATTTGCAATACAAATTTTCATGCATATTAGTATTATCCTATGCAATATGGAGTGGCTTTTAACTGCATGTGAATGCATAATTCAGGAGTGTTTTCGTATTTTGGACTAGGTGCAGCATAAGGTACCCTAATGCAAGACTTATTCTAGTCAGCAACCATCACTTGAAACTCTAACTAGGAAGCATGATTCATAGAGGCCAAATTTTCATGCAAATACATACTTTCAACCCTGCATGCTTTTTGTACACTGCATAATGTAAGATACTATTACCCCAGCAAATTTGTTAAATGTTTTAAATGCATGCAAGTGCATTTCTAGAGGTGCATATACTAAGCAAGTATAATGAATTTTTCATGCATGAGTGTTCAACCAGCTTTGAGTGCATATAAATCCAGCCTCTACATATGATGCATGCATTATTACTTTTTGGAGGTGCTCTGGGAAGTCGAACTTGGTGGGCACAGCGTCAGGCCCCAAACGAAAGATCTGCCCCGTTCTGTCGAAGTAGCTGTCTTCAAAATGTTTGCTGAAGACCAATGATGTCTTCGACGGTGTCCAGTCCTTTCGCCTGACGTTCACCACCCACTTTTTTAAAAGATCCGGGCGGCTGTGAGGGAACCTGCATTAAACCACTTATGCCATGAATTGCGGCAGTGATGACAAGGCTGATCCAGGCAAGCAACTGGCGATACCGTGACCGCCTAACTCCCAAAGATCCCACACCTGACAAGTGCGCTTCAACACCTGCTGCGTGCTGAGACCATACAGAGTGTAGCGAATTAATACTTGGTTTGGGTTTGTTACCAAGGTGTCAGCAACTTCGTCTTCCCGGTTGTGGTTGAGACGACAAAGAGGGCGGTGAAGAAAAAGGGGTGCACTGATACGTTTATGAGCGCTGCTGCTGCTTCACGCTTCTCGGTGATCGGTTCCAGGGCGAACTTCTCCTGTGAAGCAACCTCCGGTCGACGAACCTTCGACTTCGCCTTAGAGACACCGGCTTTCCCGGTGCCTTTTCTCTTGGCACCCCCAGTCATCGACCTCACCCCCTGTGCTCGGTAAGGGCGATTGGCCCGGGTGGGCGCGGTTAGAGGAGATGCCGTCCACTAGTAGTGGACCCGACCCGTACTGGTCGGCGTCTGTGGACATCCGTTCGATTTCTCTCCAAGCTTTTGCGGCTAACGGGCTCCGCTCGGTCCTGGTTGTCATCAAGCCAACCAATGGTTCTGCTGTCCGATTCCGGAATCCTAAAGCTCTTATACAATGCATGGAGGCGATTACTTCCGACTTTCGAGAGATTAGCGAAGTTCGCCAATATGGCAAGGACGGTGTCATTTGCAAATCTGACAATGTAAGGGTCGTCAGGTCACTTTTGTCGACGTCCTCCTTTGGTGGTGTACCTGTCGAGGCCTTCGTTCCGCACCACCTTGCTTGTATTAAGGGCGTCGTGAAGGGAGTGGACACCTCCCTGCACGCGACCGAACTCTTAGATCTATTCCCCGACGTCGGAGCTCTCGACGTCTACCGCTGTAGCAGGCTAGAGAATGATCGCCGCATTCCTACCGAATATATGTCATTGTTACATTTGCCGGCCACTCCTACCCTGAGGAGATTAAGTCCTGGCCTCTCATCTTTCGTGTTGACCCATTCAAGAGGAGGCCCTTGCAGTGCAGGCGCTGCTTCCGGTTCGGTCACTCAACCAAGAACTGCAAGTCCGATGTCCGCTGCCGCCGGTGCGGAGAAGCTCATGAAGAATCTGCGTGCTCTGACGGCACCCCCCCTCAGATGCTGCCTTTGTGGTGATGCGCACTCTGCCGACTGCCAGTCCTGTTCTTACCGAGACCAAGAGGCTGGTCTGCTGCAGATTATGGACTCCCGCCATTGTTCGCGTGCCGATGCTATCGCCTCGCTGAAAGGTCGCAGATCCGGCTTCGCAGGGAAAGCCCAGGTGAATGCGTGCTCTGACGTCAAGCTCCAAAGAATGATCAACTCCGCAGTTGAGGCCGCTATGGCCACGCTTAAAGACGAGCTCAGCTCGTTATGCTCCATGTTCGCAACCCTCTCCTCTGTGATCTCTGGCGCTGTGCCAGTCATCTCTTGCAACGACTCAGCCTCCCTGGTGCAGGAGCCAAAGGCCCAACCTCCAGCTGTATCTCCTGACCCTCGACCCCCCACCCGCTGCGAACTAGCATCAAGCCAGGCCGACCCCCAGTGCATGGCTCCCTCTTCTGATTCCATGGACGCAACATTATTCAACCCTAAGCGCGGCGCTTCTCCGTCCGCGTTAAGGTAGTGCAGCCCCTGTGACAACCCCCATGGCAAACGCTCCAAGAAGGTGGGCCCAAATAAGGGATGCAGTGATGTTCTCGCTGCTGCAGTGGCGGAATCCCTCCTTGTTGATGGATAGCCTTCGGGTCCTCCAATGGAATTGCCTTTCGATCTCATCTGCTTTACCGGACCTTTACTCACTCGTCTCTCATTGCTCTCCTGACATAATAGTTATTCAAGAAACGTGGTTGGCTTCGCATCGGCCATTTACCTTCCCCGGCTTCCATGTCTATCGCTTGGACAGCCCTGTGGGTAGGGGAGATGGGCTTTTAACTCTCATCTCTTTAAAATTGGTGCACACTTCTTCCGTCGTTTCTCAGGTCACATCTTCCTCACTTGAGTGCCTTGCAGTTCAGCTTACGCTCCAAGATAACAGATCCGTGGCTGTAGTTAACGTGTACTGCCCGGCGGCCTTCCAGTCCCCCTCTGCCATCAATGGCGCTCTGACTGGTGTTCCTCGTGGACACCTTGTTCTCGGCGACTTCAATTCCCATCATGTCACATGGGGTCTGAGAACTGACTCTAGCGGTCGGGAACTGTGAAATTGGATCTGTCAACATAACCTCTCCGTTGCGAATGACGGGTCCCCCACGTTCCTCCGTGGTACTTCCCGCTCCGTCCTGGACCTTACCCTGTGCTCCCCATCGATTCGCCTTGCAGCATGGAAAACTCTTGACTTGGGCACTAATAGTGATCATCTTCCCATCTACTTCGAAATTCTCACTCCTAGTAAGCTGACTGTGTCCGTGCGCCCCCTCTGTAACTACTCCCTGCAGGCAGAAAGCCTGGCCTGTCTCTTGAAGGAAGGCGCAGGCCTCCCTGCCATCGATCGCGCCGCCAAGGCAGCGGCCTCTTTGTCTCGCTCTCTCGTGAAGTCCACGTTCCATATCCAGAAGCACTCGTCGTCGGACTGCGCGCCATGGTGTAACAAGGAATGTACAAGAGCGTTTCGTCGGCGCGAGGCCGCCTGGAAGCAGCTCCTATCGAATTCATGCCATGTAAACTGGAAAAACTTCCAGTTCCTTAAAGCAGTGTTCAAGCGCACCGTCTCGGCTGCGAAACATTCCTTCTATAATGGGTGCAACTCATTCCTCTCTCACCCGAAGCGCAGAAGGGACCTGCACAGGCACGTCTCTTACATCCGCAGATCGTTCTCGGGTGCCGCCTCCCCAGAGTTCTCCGTCGCTGCCGACGATGTCACCAAAGCCAAGCTCGAAGACATTGCCAGGGGTCTTTCGATCCGCTTCAGGAATACTGTTCCCCACTCCTACGCAGTTCCCCACGTGTCGCCGTCAGGGTTCTTCAAAGTTACTGAGGAGGAACTGGATTCTGTCGTGCACGCCCTCCCAAAATCAGCTCCTGGCCCGGACGGTATCACTGGCAATATAGTAAAGTCCCTTTGGTCCTCCCACCCCCAAGAATTTCTCAACATCGTGAACATGTCTCTAGAGCACTCATGGGTTCCCGACGAATGGAAGGTGGCAAAAGTGGTGGTCATCAAAAAATCCGTCGCCAGGGGTCTTGACCTGGATAACATCCGCCCAATTGCCCTCACCTCAGTCCTCTGCAAGACGGTCGAGCGCATCTTGCATCGCCGCCTCTCTTCTCACATGGAAGCCGCATCTACTCTAAATGATAGCCAGATTGGGTTTCGTCCTCGCTGCTCCATCTGGATGGCTCATGTCAATCTCGAAAGCCAGATCCGTCTTTTCCGTGAAAATTGGAAGCTTTCCGCTCTCGTTACCTTGGACGTCGCCAAGGCCTACGATAGCGTGGAGCACAGTGTCCTCCTGCAAAGAATGGCTTCCTTAAGTATCCCACCGTACATCCTCTCGTGGGTCGAGAATTTCCTCACCGGTAGACCGTTTTACTGCTCTAATGGCCGCTTCACTTCATCGCCGCATGTGCAGCTTCGGGGAGTGCCCCAAGGATTTGTCTTGTCACCCCTGCTCTTCAACGTCCTTATGAGCTCTCTGTCCCTGGACCAGGACATCCTCACAATCACCTATGCCGACGACATAGCATTCTTCGCCTCATCGCCCTCGTTGTACGAGAAGTTGCAAGCGTACCTTGTCACCCTGTCTGCCTGGATGCGATCGGTTCACCTCTCGCTGAACGTGCAGAAATCTGCCGTGCTCCTCTTTCCCCATACCGGACGCTCAACGGGCGTCATGACTCTCGATCTGAAGGTCTCGTCTGAGTCCATCCACCAGGCAAACACACTCAAGTACCTCGGTGTGTGGTACGACAGCGAGCTTGATTGGTCCCACCACCTTGAAGCCCTGAGCCAAAAAGCTGCGAAGGCCGGCAGCATCATTTATCGTTGCTCCGGCGCCCGCATCGGGGTGCGTAGGAACGCTTTACTGTTCCTGTATCAGTGTTACGTACGCCCGATACTGGAGTTTGGCTGCGTCCTCTTTTCCCATCTTCCAGACTACCGCTTGGCTAGACTCTTCACCATCGAGAAGCGGATGCTACGCCTTTGCCTGGGTCTCCCTAAGTGTGCCTCGAGCCTGGCGCTGTACACAGAAGCTCCTCCTTTAAAGTCGCGCTTTCGCTGCTCACAGTAAATACCTTCCTTTCTCTATGCCAAAGCCCTCTCTCTCTCAGACACACGGCTGTCCTCAGGAACATGCCTCAGTGGCTGTCTAGGCGGTGGCGCAAGGCAAACACCCCGCAGCTAGTGTTCACTCAGCGCTTACTGGTGCCGTTAGGGGTATCGCTGACTGATCTCTCCTCACATGGATCTCCCCGGACGAGCCCTTTGGTGTTGTCCGCTGACGCCTTCCAACCTGGCATCACCTCCGCCAACTCGGACAGGTTGGAAGCCCTCCTCTCCGATCATATCAATCGTTTTCCTCACCACCTAGCGGTTGCAACCGATGCGTCCGTTTCTGAAGAGCGGGCTGGCGTAGGCATAGTCTGCCCTCGTTTTGACGCGCATTTCCCTGTCCGCATGCCTGACTACACTCCAGCCTTCGAAAATGAGTTTCTCGCCATACCCCTTGCGGTTAGGGTGGTCCCGGGGCCCTTCTGCAAAGTCCTAGTCCTGTCGGACTGTCTGTCCGTTATCTCCTCTCCCTCTAACCCGTTAAGCCAGCTACAGCAGCTCTTGGCCTCCCTTGCTCCGCCTTACGTCTCAGAGATTGTGCTCACCTGGATACCGGGCACCGTGGTCTCTCGCTCAACGAGGCGGCAGACAGCCTAGCCAAGGCGGCGCTCTCTGGCCCGATCATAAATGTTCTCCTCCTCTGGCTGACGTTACTAAAGCCAGGTATCGGAGGTTCCTGCAGCTCACTGGGTCCCGCCTTATTCCCCTCAGATACGCCCACCTCTCCTACTCATGGCAGCCTCACTGCTGCGCTTCTCGCCACGTCGAGGTGCTCCTTACACGTCTCCGATGTCTCGCCCTCCCTCTTGACTACACCGAGCTGGAGTCTCCAATTCTCCCGCGTGCTTGCACTGTGGTCAGGACGAGACTGTGGAGCACTTCCTTCTCCACTGCCACCGCTTCGAGCGCCTTCGTCAGGAATACGTGGCTCGCCCTCTGGCCAGAGCCGGCGCCCCCCTCTGCCTGCCGTCCATCCTATCATCTGGGGCTTCTCACTTGGGGAGGTGGAGCTGGTCCGTAGCGTCCAATGTGGCTGCTTTTGTCATCCGATCTGATCGTACCTGATATCTGAGGTCGCTCCGCGCGTTACATCATGACTAGCCCTGGCCAATCGCCCTCAGTGGCTAACGGCCATTGCTCTGAGGTGGAAGAAGAAGTTGTTTATGAGCGTGGCGCACTGTGACTGGTGGATTCAGTTGTTGTTACAACATTGAAGACGATAAAGTTGGTTTTTCTTTTTTTGTTCCCGGACACGGTCGTCTTGGATGTCCTTTTTGTAGAGATCGAAAGAACATTTTTACATGGTGCCGAAACCCTGGAGACTGACTCAGAGGCCTCCCACTCTATCGAAGCCAGGAACCATGGACCGGGACTGTCTCAACGTTTAGAAAATTATCGTCTACAGATCAACGATGGACCGGCTGAAGCCAAAGCGCACGCCGAACGCAGACGACCAAGGTCATCAACGAGGCGACAGCAGCACTGGCCGACCCGACTACTACACCGCAAACGTACGCATCACTGCTGGAAAGGTTGTTGCACAACAGCAAGGAGCTAAATATCTTGGATAGAGAAATAGAACCGCTGATTACCGATCGGCACATAGATCAGGAGTATGCGACAGTGCTCGAATACGAAGATCAAGTCCTCAAGATGACGAGCCTGTTGAAGGCGAAGACAACGGGACCCGCTCTGAACACTGGGCAGCCACCACAGCATCAACGAACCCGATATCAAACGGTGGAAGGTCAAGTGCGGTTCGACTTCCAAGGTTGCAGCTACAGACCTTTAACGGAGATCTTGCGAAGTGGCCACCATTTTGGGAGCAGTTTCGACAGTCTATTCACGAAAATGAAAATCTCTCACGAAGTGAGAAATTCCAGTATCTGCGTTCTTCGCTGTCCGGACCACCTGCAGCGGCGATAGCGGGTCTTCAAGCGACGGAGATGTGCTACCAGGACGCAATTAACATTTTGACTCGTCGTTTCGGAGATCAGAAGAGAATTGAACAAGAGCATCTTGGAAAGCTGAGGACACCTCTTGTGGTGACGTCGTCAGACGACATCCGGGGTCTCCGCCGGTTGTTCGATCACGTGCAGACACACCGACGAGGACTACAGGCCCTCGGAATTTCTCCGTCAACGTACGCCGCGTTACTCGTGGACATCGTCCTGAAGGCGTTACCTGGCGATATCACCGTTGAGTACTATCGTCGATCGGCTCGTGGATCCATAGTTTCTGCGCAACCGAGCACGTCAGGCGGCCACCAGAACTCACAACGGAACGATGAAAGCGCCACAATGACGGGGTCATCCGGATCCGAGCTCGACAGCATTCTCAATTTTCTATAAATAGAAGTGGAGAGCAGAGAGAAAGCTGGTAACAGCAATGCTAGCAAAAATGGTTCTGGTCGAGATCAACAGGCGAAGGGAAACCGAATCAAGAAACCCCGACCAGCGTCCGCAGTGTTGCATGCATCGGCGAAGGTGGCACGGTGCAACTTCTGCGATTCCGAGCAACACACGATGGAGAACTGCACGGCCCCCATAGATTTGGATCGAAAGAAGAAGATACTCTCCGCAGAAAGTCGCTGTTTTAGTTGTGCATTGAAAGGACACCGCGCCAAAGATTGCAGGAAGAGGGTTGTATGCTCGTCGTGCAAAGGCAAACACGTGACTTCACTCTGCGATCCCAACTGGAACTCCTTCTCGGGGACGAAGGTTAAAACGGTCGAAACAACAAGCATGTACGCCGCAGGCACAGGAGGAGCAAACGATGGCGACGTCGTGCTATTGCAGACATTTCGAGCGTGGATTCTCACCGGAAAACAGTCGGCCTATGTTAGAGGGGTCTTTGATGGCGACAGCCAGAAGACTTTCGTCCGTCAAGATGTGTCCAGGCGGTTGAACCTGGAAAAGCTAGGCGACATAGTGGTGAGGCTGAACACCTTTGGCGACGCTACGGCTGGAGGAGTCGTTCACCGACAGAAACTGGTGCAAGTAGAGCTCCGCAGCCAGTATGATCAGAAGGAGCAGCTGCTGGAGGCCGTGGAGATACCGTTCATCTTCAAGGACATCGTGTCAGTATGCCCAGACGACGCTCTCGTAGAAGCAGTCAGAGCTGAAGGAGGACACATTGCCGACGAGATGTTTTTTTTTTTTTTCAGGAATAGAAGCAGAATCTGGAATCGGGCTTCTGATAGGCGCAGATCAAATGTGGAAGCTGGTGAAGACAAACGTCCGTCGCTGTGCCGGTAAAATGAACACAGTCGCCGTCGACACCCACTTGGGTTGGACGTTCCAAGGGCCAGCCGTGCTCAAGTCATCGTTGACTGAGGAAACTAAAGTGCTTACCTGCATTTTGCACGTTGAAGCCGCAACGGAGGAAAGTACCTTCGATCTGAGGAAATTTTGGGAGCTAGAGAGCCTAGGAATTACCGACAACGCCGATGACGGTCACCACGAGGAAAATACGGTCATGAAGCAGTTTGAGAGCACAGTCACGCGGGAGGATGATCGGTACAAAGTAGGGTTGCCATGGAAGGACGCCAGTAGTCCACTAGAAGACAACAGAGAAGTCGCAGAGGACCGGTTGCGTACTTTGGTCCAATGCGCAAATACCTGGAGCAAGGACACGCGGATGTCGTTACTGATCCGGAGCCAACGTCGTCAGAACATGTATATTACATGCCACACCAAGCGGTGATTCGGGAAAGCTCCACAACCACCAAACTCAGGGTCGTTTTCGACGCTTCCGCTCACGCTGCAAACACGGCTCCATTAAACGCGTACCTGGAAAAAGGGCCCAAGCTGAACACAGAACTCATACCGCTATTACTGCGCTTCCGCACCGAACGTATCGCGCTTGTTGCTGACATCGCCTAGGCATCTCTGCAGGTAGTGGTTGGACAGGAAGATCGAGACGCACTGCGTTTCTTGTGGTACAAGGAAACACCGGCGGAGGAGGGTCCTTTACCAGCCCCCGGAGTTTGGAGGATGACTAGAGTACCGTTCGGGACGACTTCGAGTCCGTTCCTCTTGGCAGCAACACTTATACACCACCTGAACGGCGTAGAGGAACGGTTGAAAGCAACAGCTTCCAAGCTCTCCGCATCCTTCTACGTGGATGACCTGTTGACAGGGGCTTCCTGCGAGGAGGATGCCCAATGGATTTACAACGAAGCCAACGCGATCATGAGATCTGCGGGAATGCACCTGTAGGTAGCGTGTTCCAGGAAAGAGACAACGTTCTGGCTAATCCACGGGAACAACTGGCCGAGCGGCCCGTGCGCCGTGCATTTATTAGCGCGACCAATTTGAACAAGCGCTGATGGCGTTGCAGATTGGGCGGCTCGCTACAGGGCTCCCCCTCCCCTTCGACTGGCTGAGGGGGGAGTTGGAGACTGGCTGAGGGTGCTGGCCCAAGAGACTGTACGACGGAGCCTGGGGTCCGGGTGCGGAGGTTGTACAGTGGAACAAGGAAGTGGTGTAGGAGAGTCGGACTCCATGTAAGCAGGCTTCACACGGTCTAACGACGCCACCTGTTTGTGTCCGGCCATGTCGAGGGTAAACGTCTTGTCAGACCGGCACAGCACACGGAAGGGGCCGTCGTAGTGAGGGGCCGGAGACTGCGAACGGCGTCACGACGCAGGAAGGCATGTGTGCAGGACTTGAGGTCTTGGGGAACAAAAACCGGGACAGCGGTGGGCTGGCGCGGAGGGGTCGGAGCAAGCTGACGGAAGAAGCGTCGGAGGCCGTGGACACAGTCGGCCGGGGGAACAGGCTGCTCAGTTTGACCGGGGCACCAGAAGTCAGCGGGCAAACGCAGGGTCATGCCGAAAACAAACTCTGCGGCAGAGCAGGCAAGGTCGTGCTTCAGGGCGGAGCGAATGCCCAGCAAGACTAGGGGCAGATGGTCGACCCAATGAGTCCCGGCCTGGCGAGCGATGAGAGCGGTCTTGAGCTGGCGGTGAAAACGCTCCACCAGACCGTTTGCAGCGGGGTGGTAGGCTGTGGTCCGCGGATGGTGAATGCCGAGGAGCGCCATAAGTCGCCTGAAGAGGGCACTCTGGAACTGCCGTCCCTGGTCGGTGGTAATGCTTGCGGGCAGCCGTACCGTGCGATCCAGGCGGAGAGGAGGGCGTGCGCCACGGTATCTGCAGTCGCATCGGGAAGGGGAACCGCTTCCGGCCATCGTGTATAGCGGTCCACGATAGTAAGAAGGTAGCGATGGCCGTGGCACGGGGGTAATGGACCAACGAGGTCGACATGAAGGTGCTGAAACCGTGCGTCAGGCAAGGTGAAGGGATGAACGGGTGTCTTGGTGTGACGTGTGATCTTGGCCTTTTGGCAAGCGACGCAAGCCCTCGTCCAACGTCGAACGTCCGTGTTCATTCCCGGCCACACAAAGCGAGATGACAATAGTCGCTGCGTGGCACGGATCCCAGGATGGCTGGTGTTATGAAGATCTTGAAAGGTAGGGAAGCGCAGGGAGGGCGGCAAGTAGGGACGGGGGACGGGGCCAGAGAGGTCGCACCATATGTCAGACGACGAAAAGGGTAGAGGCGCCTTCTGAAGCTGTAGGGAGTGCTTGGTCGTGTCTGAGAGAAGGTGACTAAGCGTAGGATCTCCCGCTTGCGCGGCGGCCAGAGTGTTCTGATCACCACGAACGAAGCGGATGTCGGTGGTGTACTCCGAGATGAGAGAGAGACGACGGAGGTCGGTCGGGGAGTATGTGTCACGGTTGGACTTAAAGACAAACGTAAGAGGTTTATGGTCCGTGAGAACGTAGAACCGCCGGCCTTCGAGGTAATGCTGGAAGTGCCTCACAGCGTAGTAGATGGCGAGGAGTTCTCGGCTAAAGGTGCTATACCTCTCTTCGGATGGCTTGAGCCGCTGCGAGAAGAAAGCCAAGGGGGCCCAATCATCGCGATGTGAAAAGTCACCAGTTTGTGGGTAGCGTGTTCCAGGAAAGAGACAACGTTCTGGCTAATCCACGGGAACAACTGGCCGAGCGGCCCGTGCGCCGTGCATTTATTAGCGCGACCAATTTGAACGAGCGCTGATGGCGTTGCAGATTGGGCGGCTCGCTACACACCTGAGGAAGTGGGCATCAAATTACAAGCGTCTTAACCAGCTTTTTGAAGAACAAGAAGAGGTTGGTCCCGGAGATCACGACACAGGCTTACTGGGATTACGGTGGGATCGGCAGACAGACAGCCTGAAGCTTACACAACACAACAGGAGTGCAGGTTCGGAAAGCACTACGAAACGAAAGATACTGCAAGTCTCTGCATCGGTATTCGACCCACTAGGTTTCGTGTCACCATTCACGATATGTTCAAAGATTCTCTTCCAACGGATCTGGCAAGCCGGCGTTGGCTGGGACGAAGACCTACCCGTGGAGATGGTTGAAGAGTGGACACGATGGGTCGAGGGCCTACCGTACATGCAACTCATCGAGATACCGCGTTCTGTGAGCCAAAGAATAGGAGACGTCGCTGGAGTACAAGTACACGTTTTCACGGACGCAAGTACCTTGGCATATGGAGCAGTTGCATACTTGAGAACAGAAGACACGACTGGAGACGTCTAAGTAACGCTCATGATCTCGAAGGCGCGCGTCGCAACCTTGAAAACATTGCCGCGAATGGAACTGATGGGAGCGTTAGTCGGGTGCAGGCTAGCAAAGGTCATACGGAGCTCCCTTACAGACTAGCCTCTGAAGTTCTACTTCTGGACGGATTCCAGCATCGTCCTTCAATGGATCAAAGGATCAGCCCTCAGGTGGAAACAGTTTGTACGGAACCGAGTCACCGAGGTACAATCCACCACAGATCCGGCATCTTGGCGTCATTGCCCGGGAAAGGAGAATCCCGCGGACTTGCTGACGAGAGGAGAGAAAATGCAAAGGTTGTCGAGCTGCAAAAAGTGGTTGAAGGGCCCGGAATGGGCTGATTAGGACTACGGAGTCATGGCCGAACTCAGCACCCAAGAAACAAGTAGAGGACGAAGAACTGGAAGCTGAACGTGTAAAGACCCAAGTCTTGTTGGCAGGCAACGACCGTCCCACGACCAGCGTCTTGAGCCTGGAGAACCACAGCCGACTGCAATTCGTCCTCCGTGTGACTGCCTGGGTGTACCGCTTCATCAACAACTGCCAACCGAAAGTAAAGGTTTCAGGGCCTCTAACAGCCGAAGCGATACGGAGGGCAGACCTCTACTGGATCAGGGAGGCGCAGAAACAAGAGTACAACACAGAGATGCAGCAACTAAGGCGCGTCGACGGGGTCGACGAGAAGTCTCCAATCGCTGAGCTACGACCAGTGCTTGATGGTGACAACATAATGAGGATATCGAGTCGTCTGCAGCACGCTGCGTTGTCTACGGCTGCAAAGTACCCGATATTGCTGCCTAATGGCCACAGGCTTGCTGAACTCGTTGTGGAAAAGGCACACCGACGGCTGCTACATTGAGGTGTGCAAGACACCATGACCGAAGTAAGGGAGCGTTATTGGATCCTCAGATGTAGACAGCTGGTGAAAAAGGTCCTACATTGGTGCATCGTCTGTCGGCGGTTCAAAGCTAGACCAGCATCAGCTCCCGTTGCTCCGCTTCCTGCTGATTGAGCAAAGGAGACAGGACCGTTCGATGTGATAGGGATCGACTTCGCTGGACCCCTGTTCGTGAAGTCGCCGGATAGAGGGGATCAGAAGACATATATCGCTTTGTTCACCTGCGTAGTTCCCGAGCGGTACACTTGAAGTTGGTGACGACGATGAGTACCGCACGTTTTCTGCTAGCCTTTTGGCGGTTCACTGCCCGACGAGGTGTCCCGTCCGTAATATACACGGACAACGCTTAAACATTCAAGAAAGCGGATAGAGAGCTCTGGAAGGGACTGCGCGGACCAAGTTTCCAAGACCACCTCACCGAATGGGAAATTCACTGGAAGTACATTGTGGAGCGTGCTCTGTGGTGGGGTGGTTTCTGGGAGCGCCTGGTCCGAGTGGTGAAGAACAATCTCAAAAGGATCCTTGGGAAAAACCGGTTCAGTTTTGAAGAACTGACCACGATCCTGCACGGTGTGGAGGCAGTCGTAAATTCACGCCCTCTGACTTCCGTCGCCGACAGCCCGGATGAAGCAGAACCACTTACGCCAGCGCATTTCTTGGTCGGCAATCGGGTTACTTCGTTACCATCCTTCTCTGGGAGCGCACCGAAGCCGACAGAGGATCTACACGCCCGTTGGAGACAACAGCAGCTCCTACTAGATCGTTTCTGGAAACAATGGAAAGAATAATATCTTCTGCAACTTAGGTCAGCGCACATGGCCAAGACGTCCAGCAGAAAACCGACGCTACGAATGGGAGGCTTCGTCATCGTTCATAATGAAAGACTACCGCGTCACCTGTGGAAGACCGGACGCATCACACAGGTGTCCAGGCAGGGACAAAAACATTCGAGCGTGCGCAGTAAGACTGTCGGACAAAACAGTATTGCGCAGGCCAGTGCAACTGCTCTATCCCTTAGAGATTTGTTAGAGTTGTGTGGTTACTAGTTTGTTTGTGGGGCAGGTATCACTTTGAGTACTTTTGCAAATGAGAATTCTCATTTCCCTTGGGAGTGTGTAGCGGATTAGTACTTGGTTTGGGTTTGTTAGCAACTTCGTCTTCCCGGTTGTGGTTGAGCCGACAAAGAGGACAATGAAGAAAAAGGGGTGCACTGATACGTTTATGAGTGTGGCGCACTGTGACTGGTGGATTCAGTTGTTCCAACATTGAAGACTATAAGTTTTTTTGTTTGTTTTTTTGGTTCCCGGACACTGTCGTCTTGGATGTCCTTTTTGTAGAGATCGAAAGAACATTTTTACACAGAGCTACATGAGGTCTGTACTATCAAAATGACTTTATCCAGATAAAGTACTGCTTAAAGTTTAACGTTTAGATATTGAGGTACGAGTCACAAAGTGCCGCGCAGTCACTTGTAAAATGTCGTTCCCGGTGCCTTGCCAGTACGGGCAGTACATCCATAACCACAGCTGGCGGGCATGACACGATAAAAATGTTACGCAAAGGCGCATGCAGAATATGCAGCTGTAGTCGCGAATGGCAATGTTTTGAGCTTCCGAAGATGGCGGCCGGTGACCGTACGGTTGCACCTTCAATCCGCTATCCAGCCTATTACTATAGAGATCAGTGGACCAACCACTGATCTCTGGCTGCGTTCCAATACCCCGGTTAGTCGACTGCCTAGCGGTCTAACCGGAAGTGCCGCCATGTTAAGTCTCGTTCCAAATCTCGCCAAGTCCGCTATTCAGTCGGCTACCGCCTAGTGCGCATCGATGCAGTCTAGTTATACTATGCGCCTCACCATCTGACAGCCGGGATGGAGACGCACGTTGACGGTACCAGCGCGCCCGCTGTTTCTGGCCAGGGCTCGGAACCGTTATGTTTTGGGGTTCGGTTCAAGTTCCGGTTCAAGGTTATCGGTTCGGTTCAGGTTCGGGTTCAGCGCAACAAAAATAAAGCTTTGAACCGATATTTATCGGTTCGAACCGGTTTACGTGTTCTGTGCTAATCAGTGTACCACATGTGAGACGTAATAACAAGTTCCGGCGATGGCTTGCCATTCAGCTCACAGCAGATCATCCTTTACTATACCGAAAAGTGCTGGGAAATGGCGTGCAGCATACCATTGCACTCCATTGCAAAAGCCTATCGCAAATTTCTAAAGAAAAAATAGAAGAAAGCGATCACGTAGTAAATTGGAGTATCCCAGAGTCCCATATACGCAGGCCGGCACGCTGCTCCCCGTTGAAAACAGCGTGAGATGCCGCTCCTGTGTTTCTTTCTTCCATGCTCTGGACCACTCCAAACTCTTTCCCATGGTCGCTAGAGGTCTGCGTTGCTTGTGGATGTCACTGTGAACTATTAAAATTTACGTCGCTTTCACACTGTGACGCTGAATGAAAGGAAGCAGCCGACGCAACAATGCAAAGTATACCTGTCGTGCAGCTCTCTCTCTTTTTTTTTTCTTTTTTTTTTACACCTCGAGTCACAAAAATGTATAGGGATGTCGTGAACCTTTTGGAGGTGAGGCTGCAGGAGGTGCATGGACTCACTACTACTTGGTTTATCAATTTGTCCCCTCTGTGAATTCGGCAAGATTCCGAGCGATGTAGTGAGCTGGTACGCGGCAGTCGAGTGGGAAGGTATAGGAGTTTTTACCGTCTGGCGAACCGGTTACCGAATCCTATTTTTTCGGTTCAGTTCCGGTTCGTTCAAAGGGTGAGAAAAAATGTTTACGGTTCGGTTCGGGTGCTGTTCGGCAAAAAAATAATGGTTTTTTGCGGTTTTCGGTTACGGTTCAGTTCCGGTTTCGACCCCTGGTTTCTGCTGGCTTTAAATGTAAAGTTGCACATAGCGGTATGTTTTTTATGTATGTTTTTTTAGCCGTTGTTTTAGACAGGCGTATGCGTTGTAACTTATATCAAGCAAGAAAGGGTCTTTTAGTGAACGACTGTGGTGTCTTCGACATAATGCCTCGCAAATATGGACGCACCGAAGCATCCGCAATTATCACGCTTAGGCCAGTTAATCTAGGTATTGATGTACGTAAACTTAATCAAGTTACTTAATAAGTGGTAACACCTCCTTGAGACACACGACTTATCTCCTTTTCAAGTACAGCACTTCTTTTTTTGTTTGTTTCTTCTTTAATTTGCTCTGATCATTTGCAGGTGAAATTGAATGTCCTTCTCGCGTAGTCACATGCTTTTGCTGAATAGTACTGCAGCGTGAACAAAGCTGCGTAGAGACGGGGGGGGCCTGCCATCCACTGCTGACTTTGTCATGCTTGTTATGTGGAGCACATTGCAAAAAGAATGCAGCTGCACATCTGAAACTCCAATCATTATCATCGTCATCTAAAAGGGAGTGTGGTAGCACTGCCGTGAAACCAGGCATGATTTCTGAAGATCTTCTCTATGACACTTTCCGCAGTTTACACACTTTTCTTCAGCGTCAGTCTCTCTCATAGGAGTCACTTCACTTTGCATTAACAGTGACTCCCATCTTACATTTTAATGTGCGAGGGCTCTCTTGCACTACGAATATACGGTTTCCAAATTGCAACATGACGATTTGGAGCTTGAAACTGGAGCCCTGGTGTACCCTGTCTATGAAATGATACCAACTGAATCATGCCAAACGTGATGTTTAGTGGAAGATGGTTTTCTTGGTTGTGCATTCTGCGTGACAAAGATGTGACACGATATGCTTTTGTAAGGAAGATAAGTGATGTTATGCTCTATGAATAAAGAGAATATACATTTTTCAAGTTCAACATTTATTCTTGCATAGATGCATTTCAAGATACAATGAATGTGCAGGGAGGTGACAAAACAATACGTTTATTGTTTTGTGACCTCCCTGCAATGACAATATATATCTCAGGAATGACAATGTACAGGTACACTATGTAAATTTGTCGCACCCAATTTTCATACATGCTGAATTTTAAATGTTTGTTTTGCTGCCTACGTGTTCAGTGTATTACAAATTGCTTAATGCAAACAACACTTTGTTAATTTCAAGAACATAAGTAAAGTAGACAAGCGAGCTGGTATATACGATTGAACGGAAACATCTCCTTGAGTCTGAGGAGCAACGAAGGGGGGGGGGGGGAACTACACAGGACGGACACGCTCCCATCTACGATATTCCTATCCTGAAGGAACCGCCACTTCAACACCATAAAATATTCAGTAGGTTTCACTCTGGCAGGCCCTGCCACTGCAAATTTCCTGAATTGAAATCCTTCACACTGTGTCATAATCTTAAATACGTCAATATTTTCGCAAGTAGTTGGGGGACACTCCTCCTGTAGCTAAGGCAACTACAGAGAGTTCCAAGAGGCCTAAGGTAAACCTACAGCTGCATGAATGTGATCAACAGTAGTGCATTCTCAAGAAATAATTTTCTTCTTATAGCATATATGTGCATGCCTATTAACTGAAACAGTGATCACAGTTCCCCAACAAGTTTTAATTCCTGAGGGTGTATACTGTAAAGGTGGGCTAGATCTACAACAGTTAATACAAGGTATTATATGCTATGAATAGCTTTAAAAATCTCATGTGACACATATGCTTTTACGTTTTGGAGGAGCCGCTGTGATCGAATTTGTGGGCACTGCTCAGGTTTTGCACCCATTTCTTCAGTATGTCGAGGCAGCTGTGAAGGAGAGAACATTGGTTAGGATGCAACTAGTTAAAAATAAATATGTTGTTTTGTAAAAGCATCGCATAAATGTTTAAAACATCAGTTTAAAACGGGGTTTACAATCCCGATATCTTAAAAATTGCAACGTTTAAACGCTGTTTTGAAAAGAATTATAGCTTCATCGCCAAGACACAATGCTGGGTGAAGGGGCCTAAGGTGTATATAAAACTCTCTGAAGTGATGTGTTCCTTGATGTGAACATGTAAAGAGAATGTGCAAAATTGAGAGAGGCTCACCACAGTGCGTGCACTGAGGCGGTTCCTCCCCGTAAAGTAGAAACCCGTGGAGGAGGAACATATATGATACTTATCTGCAAGCTCGATCGCATCACACTGCACAGACGATCCTCTGGGTAGCCCCCGTGAGGAAAACTGTACTGAGAGGCCACTTTTGCCTTAAACACTGCTACAAATAACACAGAAGCTACAAATTATTATCGCAAGAAGCTGACAACATAGCTCAGACACAAAGGCGGTATCTATAAGTCACACCACACCACCGTTACGTAGGATTCTTTGTCACAAATCAAACCAAGGCACAAAACAATACCAATACATGAAAAAGATTTACTCTCTTGGTCTCATTACGTCGTAATACTGAACTTGTGCGCGAAAGTGATTCAAAGAAATGACTGTGCACTTGCTTCCGTAGAGAACACTGTGTACCGTGCTAGCAATGCATGCAGAAAAGCGCTCGAGTGCTCGCACATATTGTTGACACCACTATCAGAGTAGTGTAACATGGCTGGCTAACCTTTTCAGTGACTTTCATCTTTCATAGTGTAACATGTTCTCTCCAGCATATTATGCACTCAAACTGTATTTGCCGCCGGGTAAAATGCAAGTGTGTTCGAGTGAACCTCGGAAAAACGATCAAACAACTTGCACCCAGTGCTGGTTTTGGGCAAAAAAACACTTCATAATTCTCAAATAAAAGTACAGAATGGACGTCTATTTATTCTTTGATAAAGAATGACTCACCTGTACAAATTTCGGCCCTGTATCCTTGCCGGTACGGTTGGTACAGGTTGAGACAAAAGTTTACGGAACACGCGAGCGGCGTATTTTTCGTCGGTACGACACCCTAGAGGCTGCCGGAAGCGGGTGAGTTCACTGCTTCGGAGGGGTGCAAGCGTGCGATGCCAGAGACACAGCGGTAGTTCCGGTATCGCCTGGTTGTGTTTGGGAAGTGGAAGCTACCGCTGTGTGTCGCTAACAGCGTACCCTTCCACCCTCCGAAACAGTCAACTCACCCGCTTCCTGCAGCCGCTAGGGTGTCGCACCGAAGAAAAAGTACGCCGCTCGCGTGTTCCGTAAACTCTTGTCCCAACCTGTACGACCGTAACTGCAAGAAGTTGCCATGATCGCTGCGGCGGCGTGTAGTCACGCTTTTTTTGAACCAGTCCGACAACCCTGCTGCTGCCATGTCGGCACAGGGGTGGCATCCAATGTATTGCTCCGTAGACGAAAGCGTGCAGGGCGAACGCAATGCATCCCTGGACAGGTCCTGGTCGCACGTCCCAGCAAACGTCGAGGCACACGTGACCTTAAAGGAGCAGTCTAGAGGCCCACAACTTTGTTTCTGTTTTTGGTCAGTATGGAATGTTAGGCGGCCGAAAACAGTTTTCCCACAATTAGTGCAACCGTAGCGAAATTGGGACGCCTGCAATAGCTCCCCGAACCTCCCGTGCGCGAAACACCCTCCTTCGCCTTCACGATATGCACGTGATGAGCGCCACCACGCGCGTCACTATATGTGATGCAAGTGGTGAGGACGCTCCTCATTGGACCTGGGATGGGATCACATGATCGAGGTGAGCAACATCGCGCTGGCCGTAGCGTCTGCTACCGCTTCGGAGACGCCATGCGTTCTCCGGCTACGTGATGTCCGAAACGGAGGGTTTGAAGGCTGTCCACGACACAACCACGTTTTTTTGGGACCGCAGACACCACGGTAAGAACGAGTGGTGCAGCCCGAAATTAACTGCGCTTGTACAGCGAAAACCCCGTGCTTCCCGACAGTGTGAAGCCTGTCCGACAGTCTTCACCGCGCAGTTGGTTCAGTGGCTAGCAGCTGGCGCCACAATACCGCCGCCATCGCTTGCTTTCTGCTACTGTGAATTCTGAGATTGCACAGAAGCCACGGATATATTACTCTTGTGGTCGTAATCTTATTTTCTCAGGCTGCATATATGCTTTGTTTTTTTTTGTTTTTTTTAGAAAACGTGATATAAATCATATAAAGTATAGAAGTCAACAAGAAACAGTTCGCAATGTTCGTAGCAGACGGTTTTTCCTACGAACGAATGAGGGGCTCTCTACCACCAACGTCACAGTAGAGTGGGTGTGGTCTGCAGTTGGAGCGCTCCGACCTGTCACCGCGGCAGCGATTTGCTAAATTAATTGCACCGTGGTGAAACAACTTTGGACAGAAATATTTTGTGGGAATGCTTTTCACATACTGCTTTACAAGATGACAGCAGTTTTTGGCCATGTTAGATACCACTTTAATGCTCTTTTAAAGATGGCGGCGCCCGTGATCGGCGGGAGGCTCTAAATGCCGGCTGCTAGCGTCGGGTCACGTGACCTCCGCTTTCCTCCTCCTCGAACGTCGAGTCACGTGACCTCCGCTTCCTCTTTTTTTTTTTTTTCGCGACGCCGCGTGCGCTTCGCACCTAGCCCTAGAGAGCCTGCATCCGCGTTCTCCTTCTCTGTCGCACCACAGCCGCAGCGCCGGCAACAGGCGATCTCTGTGTCTCTGCTCTCACTTCTCGGCGCGCTGTGCGCTTTAGCTGAAGAGGCACACATTGTGGTGCCCTGAGGTCATTGTATTACGATACTGAGTTTCGACTGCAATTTGAAGCGCGTACGCCGTTTTTGGCCCCTGCATGAGCTCTGTTTTCACACAACCTGGAACCCAGTATATCGAGCAGAGGGCGTTCTTTTGGTAGCTTTCGTAGGCGTTGCCGTTCCGCTCAAGTCAGCTTCTCCTACGTACGTGCGCCAGGCAAAGCCCGCATTACACTGAGGTCATCGTTGGATTGCCCGTGAATTATGTCTGAAATGTCGTCTACAGATGCTTTTAGTCAGCGTTCGTAGGGCTGACAACTACTCTGCAGACGGAGTGGGATGATCTCAGAAAGTATTTGGCATTTATTTCAAGAAGAAAATAAAAGTTATACAAAGTGCAACCAAAGAAGAGAAAAAGAAAGACAAATCGACTATCAAAACGGCAATTTTCATTACGTCTGACTCTTTGCATTCAGGGGATCAATATTTAGAGTTTTTCTAAGTTCATCTGCACGCTGCCCAAACCTATTCAGAGTTCTCCAGTGTTTACATTTGTGACCTCGTGCCTTTTTGAGAGACAAGGAGTTCGGCTCTGTGCCTTGCGCTACAGTTGTGTGCTTTCTTTTGACCTGCCCTGAACACCCCTTTGTTGGTGATCCTCTGAGAGCAAGCCCACCGACTACTGGGGTTCCATCAATTAGTAGTTGCTGGGCGCATCTCACATGTTCTCGAGCAGCTTCAAGCTTGTCTTCGTCGGTGCAGTACATGATCAGCATTTTTGCTTTCTCCGTGTCTTCTCGCATGCTCTGCCGCAATGCTGACAACCCTCGCTTACTTCTTTGGGGAAGGTCCAGGACATCCACATTACCATCCTCCAGTTCAATGCTGGTGCAGCCATTATTGAAGTCCTCTGTTACCTGTTGTGCATCCCAGCCACTAAGGGTAAGATGCGACTCGTTGCGATACTTTGCTGGGAACCTATTGAAAGACCAGTCTTCAACCAAGAGAAAAATTGCACAAAAGTGCTTGCACGGGAGCTTGCTACTTGAAAAGTCCAAGCAAGTACATGAAGGAACCATGAAGTTAACAGTGTGAAGCATACCGCCCGTGGTCTCAGATCGCACTGTAAAAATTCCCTCGACTGTCAGCGTGTTGATGTCTTCCCTCTTATAAGCACTTGCTCCGTCAAGGCGGGAAAGGATGTGTTTGATCACAGCTGGGGGCCGATTGTGTAAATAATCTGGTGCATTACTATGATACAATCTGTATTCTGATGAGCAATGTATATTTGCTTCAAGAAAAGCTTGGCGTCTGTCTGGCAGAAACTCCTTGACTAGTACTCTTACCAGTCCACTCAGACTTCTCTTTCCTCGCTTTGACGTAAGGTAGGTGTCTTTAAGCATTTTGTTTTGCGATTCAGTTCCATTGTTTGTCGTATAAGTACGACATCATAGTGAATCCTGTACATTCTCACCCACATTTCTTTGTATGGCAGCCAATGATCTGTGATATAGGATTGCAGCCGAGTATTCCCCCAGAGTGCTGACTCTTGTAGGGACTTAAGTGCAGAAGAAAATTCTTCATCTGTTATAGAATGTGCCATTTTTCGCAAATATACTAGGACCGCTTCCCTTTCTGGCACTTGGTTCTCTCGTGTCCTAAGCCACCTTTCCCAAGCCTTTTCCCTGTGAAAATCACAGAATGCAACTTTGCTTTCGGGGTAGCTCTTAGAAATTGCGGACAGTTCAGTCTCTGAACAATCAATCATCCAGTACAGCGACTGAAATGTGGGGCACCAGCGTCTGAAGATAGAAAAGGCTTCAGCTATGCAGTCAGAGGTTTCGAATTGGGTGACGAACACACCTCCAATCACATACCCAACTGGTGACTTCACGACAATAAAAAAGAGGGGTGTGGTGTAATCCGTCGTCTTACAGGTGGCATCCAGGCATGCTACACTACATCCATATTTGGCCATCATTTCACACATGAACTTTGACTGATAGCAAAATAATAACTTTTGCTCATGCTCCTGAGCAACTGCCTCTTCAACGTTATCATTTTCTTCAAGCTCCTGTGGTACAGATGACTTTGCATATGGCCTGAAAAATATGTGAGAGTCCTTTTGCTCTTCAGAAACGTTCGTAAATTAGGTTTTCAGTTCCTCCTGATCAATGCTACTCGCCCTGTCTGCCCTAAGTGCAGCCTGTATGTGGTTAGCTATGTCCTTCCTTGTCGGGAAAAACGCCCTGCACGATTCATCTGGTGTGTTCTTATCAGAAAAAAGCACGTCTTGTAGATAGTGTCGTATGCACATTTTAACTTCTTGTACTGACGTAATTCCTTCTTTGGCGAGTTCTTTCATTCTTTCCGACACACTTGGGTGCACTGTTTGTCCGTACATTGCAACATCGTCAAATCAATGCTCAGTATGATAACACTTTTTCGACATCCTAATGTAGATCATTTCTTCTGCTTGCAATGTGGACCCAGACAGTAGCTTACTTGTGACCAACTTCAACTTTTCTGATTTCAATGGCTTTTGCTTCGTCTTACTCATGCCAAGAGCAACGTCAACCTGAAGCAAGCAAAGAAAACATGTGAAAAGTAAATAATGTGCCTGCAAAATATCAAAGAAAACACATATAGGGAGCAGTGTCTGGCATTGCTGGGTAATCCATTTAGAAGTCCATGTATTCATTTCATATTTAATGCTATAGATGTTAGAAATATTCATAACTTCACAGTTACAAGAGCAGTCTTCTTAAAGCAATACTTCGATAGTTAATCAATTATCAGAAAGCATGCAAAGTAGATATCTCCAGAGAAGAGCCAGATCTAGCCTTTGTTTACTAGAACTTATAACAAGCTGTATAAATGTCAGGCCCCTCTGTCAGGTGGATTAACGGGTCAAAAAACAAACTCTTCACGACGCGGAATGAGTATTAGGGCTGCAATTTTACGCATGATAAATACCGACTGCTGTTTGTCTAGAGGAGCAGCTCTGCTAGTGTTGACGTAATACTTTTCCGTTGGCTCTTGTGTTGAGCACAACTATGGGGGTGGAAATTCTCAAGCAGTTTGTAAGTGCCATGTGTGCCAACTGTAATAATAGAATTATCGCTGCAGTTCTTAAATGATTTAAATTCCGCTTTTCTTCTGTAGTAATTAAAGCGTACCTTGAAGTCTGGAAATAACTGCACATGTTTGATGCGCATGGTGGCCACACATCCTCTCTTCTTTGTCCCTTGCAGCTTCACTCTTCTTTTTGCAAACGTGCCTGCAGTCCAATCAGCCTGTGGTTGATCTGGCTGTGCCTAAGAAATGCACGAGTAAGAACGGCGATGTATGTATATAACAGAATTTTCTGGGCAGTGGATGGTGCAATATTAACAGTTGCAAGATTACCACGTGCACAACTATACAGTAGCTACTAAACCTTATTATATTTCAAGAAGCTTTTATATTTGTTTGAAAGCGGAGAACATAAAAACAAAGGTCTTCTAGGTTTATACAACTAGGTATGTTTAAGGTGAAGGCTCTACAATCTGGATCAATGTATTCCTGATTACCAAGGCATCACAATATGTGCCCCAGTCTATACTGCTGCACTGTAACACTATTACAGTAGTCACACAGTAATCCATACTAGAAAAGCCCGACTTTGGGCAAAGAAACGAATGATACAAAGGGACTAATGTTCTTTTCCTTGTTCAAACTCTGGTTTTTCTATCATGGAGGTCAATAACCGGCTCACCCGTGTCTGTGCCATTTTATGAGTCACAGTAACTTTTTGCAATGTGGCGTAAGCTTACTTCTTTTTAACATGTGTGCTGAGGCATTACATGGCATAAGACAAGTAGTTTCATATATGTATAGCACTCATACATTTTGCATTATATTAAATTCGCCCATGTCGAGGCTGTGAAGTAGCAGTTGTAAAAAAATTCTTAAAAAGTTGTCAGGAAAACATTGATGGGGCTTGGCCCCGAGCGTCGCAGCAAACAGACACAGCATCCAGCGTAGACTTCGTAGAACGTCACCGTGCACGAGCTCTTTATTTTGCAATATATACACTCGTCCCAAGGACGAAGCATTTTAGGGACCCCAGTTCCCCGAAACGGGGAAGGGCGCCTGGGAACGGTGTCCACCCACACACCCAGCGAACAGGGCTGCTTTCGCAGGCCATTTCGGCCAACTCGAAACAATTTCTCACACAATATTATGACTTACCAGCTCGGTCCCTCCTTTATGTATGTGGTGCTTATCCTTCCCGTACATGCATCCTTTGGATACAACAGAGACAACCCTAAATGGGACATCAAAATCCAGTTGTACAGCTCCACGATGAGATGAAAACATAACTTTTCCTGGAGGGAAGAGAAGGAAAAACAAAAGACAAGCCTTAATTGAGTTTTATTTCAGCGCATTAATTCTCCCTGTCTTTCATTGGTGCCTTGGTTGCTAACTAAGAGTCCAATAAACATTTGATATTGGCTTGTTTAGAGGGACACATGTGACAAAATATCCTTGGCACCAACCAGATCCAATATCTGGACAAGGCTGCACTAACACTACCGGTTCCCATAGCGCATCCTTTGGAATCAGTCATGCAATGTGCCGCGGATGCTGCCGTTGAGCTCTGGCAGACTGCACGTAATGACAAAGCCAAAGTACATACAATTTGAGCTCGAACCCAACACGGACAAACTTCAAAAGTTATTCGTTGTGACGGAGCAGGGCGGATTAAAGGCGCCTTTTCCCTCAAAGACGCCCCTCCCCCAAAAAAACTGACCCCTAAATCCGCCCCTGTGATGGAGTGCTCAATATGTAAAGGTAACGAATACTACTTACGATTGTCATCCTCAAGCACAGCCTGTTCCTTGCTGTAGTGAGCTATCTCCGTCTTGAACGATACGCCAACTGTGAGGAGATCCCGATCTACAGAGTTATTCTTAACTCTGCAAACGTTACACATTTCGACCGCACTGTAAAAATAGAAGACTACATTTGGCCCATCCCAAACTTTGCAGATTGATAGCCATTTATCTGAAGTTTCATTTGAATTTTTTGTAAGCGCTATGGTCATGTAGAAAGAGAATTAAAAATAAACCAAAATCTCGCCCCATGCATGTTCAATGGCCTATCTCACACAAACACCGCCATTTTTTCTTGTGTCTGCTTCACGTTCACATCACTTCAGACAGGTAGCGCTGCCTGCAACGATGTGACATGCAGATTCTGACGTTATCACGGAGGAGAAGTAAGGAGAACGAACTCTGCCGAGCCGCCGTTGAGAAAGCGTGGTCTCGATTGTGGCCGCGGCGCGGCGCTCGCGCTCCGTCAGGTACTTGCTCCTCTGAAATAAGGTTGCTGTAATGCGCTCTTTCAGATGTACTTGTGTGTCCAGTGGAAGCAGAAAAAAATATTTTGATAAGTAAACACGCTTATTGTGCATCAGGGAACCATCTCTCCGTGAATTTTTCGCCTACAGTTTTAGTTAGTGCAAAGCCAGAAGCTTTTATTTTAGAACGCGGGGAAGCCGCCGTGAAGGGGGCTCCGCGTTGGCTGGACGGCTTGAATGTCTCCGTAAGCGTGGTGCTCTCGCAGTCAAGAAGCTATTCTCTTTTTCTTTTTTTATTTGCGATAAAACACGACACCCGAAGAAGCACAAAGGTTGTTATCCGACATCGTACAGGATGGTACGCGTATTTACATCACCGCCAACGCACGACCACGAGATGTACATTGATAATAGTTTGAATTGATCAGTATTAGTTCCCGGGAACACCTCGCAGTGTAGGGTAATGATGTCATTGGGCTGGTTAATCCGCGTTTGCATTCTAGCTGTTGCACGAGAGCTTTGTCGCGTATGCACAACGCTTTGGGAAACAGGAGCCTTTTGCCGTAATTGTGATGCATCCGCTGGGATAGAGAGTTACATATTTCGCATGCCACCATACACGAATTTAATACCAAGGTACCAGAACGCACTTCTGCCGCAGGTTTTGCACACGCGCGGTACAGAATTCAGTGCATGTACCCTGGTAGCACACTATGTTGCCGAAACGTTGCCCCAATGTTTCCTACAAACGTTGCCTAAACGTCGCTAATGTCCTCTTCAGGCCACGTTCCAGTAACGTTGCTAGAAAATGTTCTTACAACATTGCTGCAACATGACAACTACAACATGCCACAAAAGGGCAACGTTATGACGACATTTATGTAACATTGGCAAGAGGTTGGCGGAGGTATTTGTGCGCAATTTCTTTCTTTCTTTTTTTATGCGTCGGAACACAGATGCATGCTGACTGCGAGCACTTGTACGCCACTGGCAGTCGACTTGAGTTCCGCAAATCCCTGCATCACTTACTGGGGTAGGGCTATAGGGGGACCGCTTGGGTATCCCGTTTGGATATAGAGGTACTGTTACCAACCAGTAGCCTCTGTTTACGAATATGATGGAGCATATACTAAAATGCAAAGTGTTGGGGTATGCCCGTTAAGTGTAGCAGGGCGTGCAACGTTTGCAACGGTGACCAGGATGCGTCTTTGAAGTTAGTCCTTGCATCTGCAAGGGTCAAGTGTACTCAACAACATTTTTGATATCCCTCCCTGCCATATAGTGTGTTTTTAATTCAGACTTTCGTATCTAATGTGATTACCTACTGTTTGGAGCTGTAAAACCGGTAGGTTTCCTCCGTGGGGAAGAGTATTACGCAATGTTATGTTGCTGGAAAGTCAATACACAACGTTCACGAAACGTAAGATTCACAATGTTGCTCCAACGTTGCTCTGCAATGTTGCATGAACATTGGTGACCGTCAACTAACGTTGGTCCATTTCTGACAATGCTGCAGGAACGTCCGGCCGCAACGTTGCTTAAACGTTGCCCTGCCATGTTGCTTGAACATTGCTGAATGTCAAGTAATGTTGGTCCACTTTTGATAATGTTGCAGAAACGTTGTGAAATGTTGATAAACGTTGCCCCACATTGGACAACATTCGCAACATTGCTGCAACATCGAGGCCACAATATGTGCTACTAGGGTACTTCCTGTTTCTCGAAGACGATATTCATCTTGGTGTACCGGGGGGGGGGGGGGGTAAATCCCATATCTACTGGAATTAGGGCTTTTAGCTTTTCTGGCAGGTATATATTGGTGGTGTTGCAGTATTGTTCCTTTTTTTTTTTTGTGGTGGTGGTAAAATATCCGGTGCAACGCTTTCAGCAGCATGCTTGTACAGAAGTAACTTGAAACTGAACACCAAAGCGATAGTGTATAATGTAGAAGTAATGTGTTGTTCAAGATTTCAGTGTTCGTCAACATAAATTAGAGACTAGATCCCGACTTTACTTTGCAGTTCCCAAAAGCGAGCGATTGGCATGCATGACAAGATAAGAAACTAAATGCCAGAACCTTCGGAACCGCACCGTGTCCCATCATCAGAGCGTCCCGCCCCTCCTTGCACTCACACACACAAAGGTCTTTAAATAAAGGTCAATAAAACTTTCTCAGTTCCAGCTTATGCAACGACCCACATAACGCGCGATTCCGGAAAGATCGCATCCGGCGACTTTCGATTACACAGCTTCTAACTTTCTTTCTTCCCTCCTGGCTTTCTTTCCTCTATACCACTCAAATGTGGCTTTTCGGAACAGTGTTTGCTTCCTTTGGGGTATGTTAGCGTGTTAGCGCAGCGGTCAAAGTACGCGAGCACCACAGAGAGAAGGGCACGATACCCGAGACGGCAACGGCTCTGGAGACGGCCGGGGAGAAGCGACAGAGGATTCCGTCAGAGGCATTCGACACTACACCTTTGGCAATGTCAGACGTTTGTCTTACGTATTAAAGTTTCGTTTTTTTTTTCTTATTATTTCCGATTCCATTTTTATCGGACAGGTAGCTTCCATCTATGAGACAAAAACGAGGTAGCAGAAACCGAAAAAAAAAAGAAAAGATAAAATAATTGTAGCTGACCAGAAAATATTAACTCGTTACTGGAGACACCGTTGTTTATGCTTATCAAACAAACATTCGTTTTGAACGCCTTTTAATAGAGTATTCGAGCACAAACGGCGCATTGCCGTGCAGGCGATTGCGCGGAGCTAGTACCGGAGTAGGGAGCCTCCATGTGCGTTCCCTTTTCAGGGAGGCGACAACTCTGTCGTCTGCTACGAGCGCCGGCATCTTGACTCCCACATCGCATTGGGCGTCAGCGGCGGGGTTGCGTTTTTCTCGATTTTTCGCGACAGAAAGGGGGTAAAAGCGGAATGAAGGATACTAGCGTAGCAAAACTGTCATATATGCTAGTAGAGCTGGTCATGGGTTGTAAAATATGTTGTTAATGCTTTGTAACGTTTGTCTAAACTCGTCACTGCACCTGGACACGCGGTCGCGTCTCGACCAGCGAATTACAATAGTAAACATGGGAATGTGTATAGACAACAGAAATATGTTAATTGCAAGCAGATTTTATTATAACATCTCATTCAAGTGCAACGCCAGCTGCCGTTGTGCTTGAAAACGACGTTGTTTTTACCGACATGCTCCTGTCGCGACTGCACCCTTAATCGCAGTTGTACAAACTTGCCCACGATTACATGACATAGTTCTTCTTTGTGTTGGTTACAAGTATATGTGCCGGATGGCCGCTCGAACGCGCAAAATACACAGCCGGCAATGGGCAGCGCGTAGCAAGTTGGGAGTCAAAATGCGCGCTCAGCGTAAGGGCGAGGAGGAAAGGCGGCGTTGGCACGGTTAAAGGGTGTCTCCTCCCTGAAAAGCGGAGAAGCCGCAGCAACTCATGGAGGCTCCCTAGTACCGGAGGGAACGCGAGCGCCGCGGCCAACAATTGACTCTATAAATTGGGACGTCGTTTTTCAGCGGAGTTCGGTCTCCTTACTTCTCCTCCGTGGACGTTATGCACCAATCCCCTTGTTCTGTATGCTGGTGCCACCTGTGTGCGGTGAAATGAAAGTGAAGCGCACACAGCAGAAAATGGTGGCTTTTGAGTGATATAGGCCATAGAAAATACATAGAGTGAGATTTTGCTTGTTTTTAATTTTTCTTCTACGGGACCATAATGCTCACAAAAAATTCAAACGAAACTTCAAACCAATGGCTACCAGTCTGCAAAGTTTGGTGTTGGACAAACCCCGTCTCCTATTTTTAAGATGCGATCAAAATGTGTAACGTTTGCGAGACTAACCCTGTAGTTTCTCAAGATCTCTCCAATCACTCACGTAGCCGCTCCAGTACTCCCCATTGTCACTAAAGTCGCGTAAATGGGAGCTTAAGGCTATGGTCTCACTCCCCTCTTAAAAAGAGGAAACTTTGTACCAGTCCTGTAGCTCTCATTTTCGTCTGCTGGTGGTGAAACCGGTGCCATTCGGAAGCTATGATTCTTGACTCGGGGGGACCGTCTTCCGATTTTCGGCCAGGCATGCGGTTGCGGCGCCATAAGGCCTGGAACATGCCAGTATCTCCGATTATGGGTGGTCTTTGTACGAAACTGTCGCAAAAGGGAGAGCAGATAGCGGCGCACAATTTGTTGCGTTGTGTTGTTCTGTGATACGTGGAGTGTGGACCGTCTCGCTCTTATTGATATATGACGCCGATAATCCGGAAGCGCCCTCAGAAAAACATGAAAAAATGCCTTTATTTGGCTTCCTGTTTCGAGGTGTTCTAATGTCATCACACCACAAGTGGCATTGGATGGGCAATTATGCTCAAAACAATTGCTGAAAATTTCAGCATGATTGGAGGAGCACAGCTCAGGCTATTACGTTCCCAAGCCATTCCAAAACATTCCGACCAAACCGAAACTATACAGGATTCGCGGTGGCCACATCGTGGCGGAACATGTAACTACCGTGTGATCAACTCCAGTATTCTGCGAAAGGTGGCGCTTGCGTCACTTGTGTTTGTTACGTCACGTTGGTTGCGTACTGCTACTGCTCTGGCTGTGCCGCTGTGCTGCGTGACGCATTCATAGATGCTGACCGTCGTGTTCTGATTTCAACTGTTGATACTGCGGTAGGCTGCACGTTCATAGTATCGTTGCTGCTGCCGCTTCGCACAAACTGGAAACGCGCGGCAATGACACGGCCGTCCAAGAATCCTCGGAAACCGCGGAGTTGCGGTCGGAAATCAGTCCGCAAGCTGCGTCGGCGGCTGGCGAGAGAGAAACGGTAAGTTGTAACCAAGTTATTGTAACTTTGTACTGGTGCAGTGCGCTTGCTCTTATTTATTTGTTATTCCCCGTAGGCAATCCAAGCTGTGGTCTTTGCCCCCCTTGTATGGTCTTAGGCATCAGTGGTCTTAGTCTAGTGTCATTGCCTTGACTCTAGGGGCAAGACTGAGAAGCACCTGTATTACGACTCTCCCCCGATGATTTTTGTTTTGATAGTCTGAGGTACAGCACAGGAGTAAAAGGGTGAGGATGGACAGCGTTCTCTAGGTTTGGAACTGTCTTCTGCTGTGTATCTCACTTCGATATTTCATTTCTGCCCATGAGAGCATTGCCAAGTTTTTGTGCATTTTGACTTTTTCAGATTACCACAGTGGTGCCAACTTTCACTTGCGGCTATCCAAGAGCGTACGATGTGATGCGGTTCAGGTCGACCCGGTTGTTATCATAAACAATATATGCACTTACCAATTCCTAATGGCTGTGTTCCATCTCCTCTTTTTCTATGTTTGCTACAGTTGCCTCACTGCCTCATCCCGTTGTTTTACCCTCGCCAAGCGAATGGCCGCTTCCGCAGTACGATGAACTCAGCATGGGCATGTTCATAGCAATATCACAATGCCCGTACTAACATACCTGAAATTTGACCCGTACATTCCTTTAGTCTCGCCATGTGTTCTCGTCTTCTTCTTCTTTTTTTTTTTTTTTACCTTCTCCAACGTCCCGCGGCCTCGTAAAAAGTTATCATATAGATTATTCTCCCACAAAAGTCTTCTAACACTTTGAATACGTTATGCAAGAGCAGGAAATTGACCAACTTGCACGAGATTTCCGACCACTGACCTGCTGCAATCTGGTTAGCATGGCACACGGCCAGAGGAGGACAGATGACCGAGACAAATAATGGGAAAGTGCGCTCGTTCACATTCCTTCGGCTGTTGTACCACCTGTCTAATTGTAAAAGAAAATCGTGGGGGAACGCATAAGGCTGTTATTCAAAATGTGTCTCTTGTGTGCTTCCTTGTTTGTCTTTCTCGCATTTTCGTAACGTGTCCTCGGCCTAACATATTGGCCTTGGCCCATAATCGTTGTTGTGAACGAACTAAAAATCGTAGAACCCTATGTTTGCACCTAGAGAGCAATACGTGCGTATAGTGTGCCTGTGGACCAAATCTAGCGGTACAATGAACGACTGTAGCATTTCGTGCAGAACTATCTTCGGTGCGCAAGCAGCCATGGTCTCAAGGGAATATAAAACTGTAATCGGTATCATCAACGTAATTATCGTAATGAACCTGATTATCGCAATAGGTTTGAACAGTTGCACACCTCGCCGCGCATGCTGAATCATATCCGGTTACTGCAAGTGTCACTGACATCCTGCGTGTTAGATAAAGCTGTTAGGGGCAACAATCAGTCTCCTACAAAAGAATTGTCACTGCTAGACGATGAATGTGAACACAGAAAAGGCTACGAGCTAGTTCTCTTCCATCTCCCAAACACACGCTTCTTCGTGTTGTTCCTTTATTTATTTTTTATTTTTTGCTTCATTGTTTCTAGTCGAACGGAAGGAACCGGGTTATGCACCAGCTTGCCTGCGTCCTGTCCCTTCGGTCGGCAGTTAGGTAGCGGAGTACCGCTATTCGCTAATCCTCTGAAACGCCACTACTCATTCCGAAACGTAGCGCGGTACCGCTACCGGAAGGAAATATGTACCGGCGCTACTGCCAAGCTGCCTCGTAACTAATTTTTTTTATGACGAACATGTAACCATGATGAGTAGAGCCCACACAACGCTAAGGCAATAAATTATTGTTTTATGCAGGAACAATAAGCACGAAAAATGTCGATACCAGCTCAGAACTTTATTCTAGGCAGAATAAGAGCGTACAGAAATTAGAAAATATCACTTTGGTCGTGCCGGATTGTGACACGGATACTGCCCTGTCGAAGTGAAATGGCGTGGAATACGAGTTACTTCTTTTGTCTTGCCCACTAAAGTAGCCGGAAAGTAGCGGTAGCAGCATCGGACACGTTACCAAAATTTGTAGCGGGAATTATTTTTCCGCTATTGGTTAGAAATTTAGCTCGAGCGCTCCTCCGCTACTGAAAACGTAGCGAAAAGAGCTGCTCTGTTAGCAGCGCCGCTACGCACAGCACTGTCTGTCGACAAGGAAACGTGTCCAGCCAGACACGCAAACACACAAAAGAAAAAAACGCCCCCGGATCACGCACGTGTGTGCCGTAATGTAACGCGTATGGCTGAATTCAGGTACCGTCTGCACCATGATAAACATTCGTTATGTAGGCAAGAGGGTTTTGTCGGTCAAATCCTTTTTTTATGGCAAAAAGAAAACCAAAAGAAAGAGAGAGAACAAGAAACAGCAAATCGTGATAAAATTTACCTTTTTTTTGGGGGGAGGGGGATTCATAAAATTAGATTAGGCATATGCTGTGGGACTACTTCTCTGTTATGTATTCTTGTCTTTCGCATTGCACGATCTCGAAAACCTTCCGTATAACGTTCCTTCCATCTGCCGACGTCCTTGACTCTTGCAAGTGAACATGTACGCGTCCTTACTTATGTGGCTTTCCAGCTAATAGTTCTTCTTATGAAGCCACAAAAACGTGGTAGTCAGTAGTTAGTCAGTTAAATAAGTTAGTAAAATAAAAAGAAAAACCTGGTATTTCTGCAACCATGTCAACTGTTTTACATGGCATATCGTATCACCAAAAATGCACCAATGCAATTCACCTTCCTGAAGTTGTACAAGTTGATGCATAACTTTCCCATCAAGACAAAAAGAAAAGAAAAAAAGGGTGCCGCGGAAAATGTGTGATCAACGGCATTTAGACACGATGGAGCTACGGCAGACGAGGACAGTACGGAAAGGACGGAAAGGCACCACACCGCCCTTTTCCGTATTGTCCTCGTCTGCCGTAGCTCCGTCGCGTCTGAAATGTCATACCAACCCCACACTGCGTTGTTAGTCAACGACATTTGTTTATGTGACATACACTAACACAACTACGTGGGGGCTTGAGTGTCTGCCCCACTGCCCCTCGGAACTTTATCATGCTGGGGCAAGGTCCCCTCCAAGCAGTCTATCCAGCTGCCACTCAGGACGAATGTTGCGCGGGATATCCTAATGGTCGCGTGTTCAATGTGTAGACAACTTCTCGCTCGTCTAGATGCTCAAAACACACGACTGCTCTGGAGCATCTTTACTTGGCGACTGCTGCTCCTCCTTCGAGGATGTACAAGATATTGGATATACATACATATGTTCGGGTGCCTCTTCTGAGTCACGCGACGAACTGGCTTGTCCTCTTCGGGCTAAAGCGCGCGAGGACAACGTTATGAGTACCTGGGTGTCATAATTAAAAGCTCTCTAAAATTGGCTAGCAAACCTGTTCTAAAGCTATACTCGATTACCTTGGGTGTGGAAAGAGAACTTTCGATTTTGGTAGTGAACATGAAAAGAAAATAGCAGTAGCGTGTCATATGCGTCGCATGTTTCTCAGGGAAGTCACACTGACAGTACGTCAATCAGCTACGTGTCTGTGAGAAACTTGCTTTTATTTCGTTGCATTTCTCCATATCGTGCTCATAGCATTTGCCATTACCTTCACGTTATTGTCATAATATCAGTATAGGCTCAGTATATAGTAAATGGGATAAGCCCATGAACGGAGAACCTGTTTCATGACACTGACAGTAACTGATCGCAGTTGTCTCGCGACGCGAAGCCTCGAATTATTATTATTATGACAGTAGCTATCGTCGTTGCCTTCGCAAACAGCGAAGAGTGGTTGTAGGAAACAATACCACCGAGAAAAAAAAAAAAAGACCATACACCGAAACTTCCACACCGAAATGTCCCGTTCCCGCCCCAAAAATGTCCCCGACTGACCGCGTTATTCAGGCTACCAGCGGTATTCCTGCGGCTAATTTCAGAGTTAGCTAATTCCTAAAGTGCGAATGCCACGAGGAACCCCTCGCGTAGTGGCTCAAGTATAACTATTGCGGGACAGGGAAGAAAACATTTCCGCATCCGTTCTAACGAAACAAAATACAAGATTACAACAACACACGCACACGAAGACATGATAATGGCGTGGGGCTCATGCCGGCCAGCATGCTGACAAGATCACATACGTTTTTACCAGATGTACGTTTTCTTGTATTTCATAACCGATTGTGCACCCCGATGCTTTGGAGAATTGTCTTTGCGTGACAGTAAAACCCCAGTAAAAAGCATGGTTTCGAGTAAGCAAAGAGGGAATGTAACGCTCATAAAAATACCGAACTACTATCTACTGACAAGCATGCATAGTGCTCGCTCCGTTCATTTTATAAATCATTACTCCACCGGCGCTGACACCTCCTTCGTAAACCGGAGTAAAACATTTGAAACCAGAGATATCCAACTGTATGCATTCATCCTTTATTCTTCAGTTAGGTTTCGCTCAGAGCTAGTAGATCTACGGCACCTGGAGAGCACCGGCATTTTACTCGTATTTCGAGCCTGCCCGATGATATTCTGCCATGCGCCAAAAACGCGCCGCTATAAACGGTTTTCCTTCTTCCGACTTGATGGGGAAACAATCCCCGGTCTCTATTGCCTTATAAAAATCGCAAGGATGTAGTTCGTTACCGGGACCACTGCGTTTTTGTAACCAAAGAAAATAACTAGGTAAATGATATGTTTTTACCTGAAGCAGGAGCAAATTAGGAACGCAATTAAACAGGAATGACCCTCGTATATTGCGTGAAACGTTTAAAAAGTAAATTTTATCGCCCGTTTTTTTATGACGCTCCGCCATCTTGGGTGAGGACCTTGGCCATTTTCACACAGCACATACCATGTGCGTGATCAGAGAACACCGCTACTTTGGAAAACTTAGCACTATCGTCACAAGTGGCGCTGAATGCCGTAATCAGGAGCGCCCTCAGGCCCAGCCCAACAACCCTTATGTGTGTAACCAGTGTAACAGTCCGTTACGCGAGACCTGGAAATAGACCGAGGAGGAGGAGGAGTGTCGTTGGGAGGAACCCGAGAGGTCTGCCTGCCTGATTAGGCGGCATGTTTCTCGGGAATGGAAAGGTGGTGGGGAGGAGGAGAGGAAATGGTGAAGTGGAAGACCGAGCGGAAGCCGCTCGGGGGGAGGATAGCTTCGTCCATGGGCCGACTTCAGGGGAACTGTGCCAGCATACGCCTATTACACATCTGAGGGAAACCCAGGAAAAACCCCAGACGGCACAGCCGGCCCGCGGATTCGAACCGCGGACCTCCCAGTCTCCAAGCGCACGCGTTACCGCTGCGCCACCGGAGCTGGTTGGAAATACACCACCTCACGGGAGACTGGCATCCACTGTGCTGCTGCAACCGGGTCAACGTGACACATGGCCAGGACGAACGACCGAGGAAAAAACAACGAGAATGCGCACGCGTTGACATTACTTCGGTTGTTGTATCTCATTTCTCATTGTAAGAGAGAGTCACAGGGGAACGCAACAAAGCTGTTGTTTAGAGCTTGGCTCTCGAGTGTCTCTTCGCTTGCATTTGTGACATTCTTGCAGGGTTTCCACAGAGTAACGTATTGGCTTTGGATCGAAACAACTGTTGTGTACAGAACTAAAAATCGTAGCATCCTATTTTTGCCCCTAGTAAGCAATGCGTGCGTGTACAATGAACTCTTGCGGCATTTCGTACAACAGCTGTTTCGTTGCAATCTTTTCGCTACGCGACGGACAAGCAGCCCTGAATGTCATAGAACTGTATTTGTTATTATTATAATACTTATCACAATGAAACTGCAATTATCACAATAGGCTCGAATCATAACAATTGCGCCCTTCGCTGCGCATGACGAATCAACTTCGGTCTCCCAGTGCCACTGACAACTTCTATGACAGCGAAGCCTGTTAGGGGCGGAAGGCAGGCTGTTACAAAACAATTGTCAGTGCTGGCCGTGCTCAGAGAGAAAAGAATATAAGCCAATCCCCTTCCCCAGAGCACGGGTCCAGGAAGAAATGTACCCGGAAGAAATGCCCCCGGAAAAAATTGTCTCCGGAAGAAATGTTCCCTGGAAGAAACGTCCCCGGAAAAAATGTCCCCTGAGGAAAATTCACTTTTGGTACGCGTGGACTGGTTGTCTTCGGACGTTGACTTTTTACTATATAGGACGGTGTGAATGTTTGAATTTTTGAGCACCGAAGCGAGTAATCGTATATCCTATTCCATTTCCTAATCAAATATGGAATTCAATGTTCGAATTCCAAATCGAATTGATGCTTCTACTAAAGTGAATATATTTGAAGAGACCCTGCACATGGAGAACAAAAAAAGAGTAAGCGCTACAGTTTTTGGATGTACGACTTTTGTTCAGCCCTTATCTTTGCTGGAACTACGGCAAAGTAATTCCCAAACCTATCCTGGCTGCTAGTAGCTGCCACTCAAAAACTGTCAAGTTTGGAGTTATCGCCGGGTTACTGTCAAATGCCGTGAAAAAGTCTTGTGTTCACCAGTTACATTCTTCTCTGTGCCACCAACTGTCTCGGTTGAGGGAGGCGGGCTACTCCCATTGTATGATTTTTCATGGTCTAATGACACTTGGAAACAAGCTTTTTTCCGTTTCTTGAAAAGAAAATAATGTTACTGGTCATCGTGTCATAATTCCGTATCTTCATAAAATTTCTCATAACCTGCTTTTTGTTGCGAAGAAATTTGATGTGAACCTTGTATTTAGAAATAATTTTCGTTTATGCTCGTTGACACCTTTTGAAAAAGTTGAAACTTCATGTAAAACCCACAGAACTATGTATGTGAACTGTCGTTCTAATATTGTATATTAGATATCTCTGGAATGTGGTTTTTGTTATATCGGCCAAAGTAAACGCTGCCTAAATGATCGCTTGCGGGAGCATGCCCTCAAAGTAAAAAATAACGATTGTTCTTCCGAATTGGTAAAACACCTACAAGTCTGTAGAGGTTGTGCGCCCAGATGGCATGAAACCTTTGTAATGTCCAGTGAAAGGGTAGCAGATCATATCCTCCAGACGCCCATTTCCACCGACGTCCCAATTCAACCAAAAGCTCATTTCCTCCAAAAAAATATTCGGAGGTTCTGGGCTTTCGGTTGATCTGGGCATGCGGGTGGCAGTGACCCATATCCCCCAAATGATCTTTTCATCCAAGCGCCCAGAACCACCGAAAGCGGGATACTTCAAAGGACACGTGTCCACCGTTTAACAGGGAGAGGAGGAAGGGTGAGCGGTTCCCAAGTATGCGGGAATCCCATGTACAGCTCGAGGCAGAGTTAACTGGAACGCCACTTCGACTGGCGGAGCTAAACTCGAGGAGAGAGCAACCCTAGCGGCTCTTAGAGAAATAAAGGCAAATAGTGTTCCGACTGTCCCACTGTTGCTGTGTTGCTGTGGAGGTGTAAGCCTTGCCATGAGCTATTGACTCGGCATTGCCCTTAGCTGTGGTTATCGCCGCGATGTTTGTTTGTGTTTGCGGCGATTATGTGAAGGTGTATGCCGGCTGATATCGCACGGATACGATGCCTTTATCTCATTGATAGACGCGAAAGTGGTCGCGTTCGCTCAGTGGGGCATTTTCAGATTTGTGTTAAACTAAATGAGGATGCACATGGTCTACTGAAAAATTTATTGGAGTTGCTGTCCACCTTTGCGCGTATCAATGAGATAACAGCATCGTATCCGCGTGATATCGGCCAGCATAGACCTTTACATAATCGGCTCAAACCCAAACAAACATCGCGATGATAACCACCGCTGAGAGTAATGCCGAGTCAACAACTCATGCCAAGGCGGACACCCTCGCAGCATCATGGCGAGTGGTGATCATTTGGTGGCAACCTTTTTTTTTTTTTTTTTTTTTTTTTGACAGATCCCGAGCAGTCAAGCAATCTTGCATGTTCGCGTGGCACTTTTCGTGCGCCCGGAATTCCCCAGCTGTTACTTTTTTCGTCCGGTCTCGAAACGATCGAGCAGCGGGTTGCCCAACTATATCTGGTGTCGTCAAATCCGCACTGCAACGGTGGCGAGTGGCCTCATTGGACCGCACATCAAAGTTCACGTGATTTAGCAGACGACGGAACCCGAAAACAGGCGACCGCGATGGCCCTAGCGAGATCCAAGTGTACGAATTCTGCCCTAATTCAAAAGGGATGAGGCGAGCCTGATTCTGATCCTAAAACCACCAGATCCCTGGCACTCATGTTCGGGTGGCAACTGTCACATGATCCAGCTCCGGAGCCGACCTAGCAATTTCCGAGCGCCAGGCAGTGTTGTAATTAAAGGACGACGGAAACGAAAATAGGCTGCAAAGCTATTTGCCTCATATTGCGATGTGTACCAAAACAATCCGGAATTCGACTTAGATTTGCGTATATTAGCTGAAATGCCGCCACAATCGCGATATAAAATTCGGCCGTGGAGCACTCTGAGCGCCTGGTGAGCGTCGCCACGCCGCCGTAGCAGACCACGGAAGTGACGCACGTTGGCTCTCCTGTTGGAGTTCCTGACTTTCATTTCGCTTCATTTCATTTGGTGTTTCGGCGTAGGTCTAATTCCTGCTACGGGGAAAGAACGGAGACGAAGAAGCATGTACGAACCCATCTCTCATAGGATATATTGACTTCAGACTTCCACGAGATCTCCGAATCAAACATCTTCAGGCGTTATTCAGAATTCGCCGTGTTTGTGCCGGGCAGCCGCACATGGAGCGCGAGAGATATTTGACGTCACGCGCTCCTCAGATTTTCCCGCAATGCTTGCGCGCTCCATGGGTGATCCTTTCCTTTGGTTTTCTTACTAAACATATCCCCCCCCTCCATGGGTGATCGTGTCGAGTGGGCGGCCGAGCGCTCTCGTAATCGTCAGAAATATGGCCATCCGCACAGCGTACTTGCAAAATACTAGTAGCACCATAATTTTACCTAATATTTACACCTTGTTCGGTCCCCTTTTTGCAATGGACAAATTTCGTTTTCGTTGTCCTTTAAATGACCACCACAATTCGCCATAAGTAGGACAGTGGAAACATTATTTCCCTTTATTTCTCCTAGGCGCCGCTAAGGTGATTCTCTTCCCGATTCAGCGGTCGAAGTGGCGTTCCAGTTAACTCTGCTTCGAGCTGTACTTCCTTCAACTCGCCAGAGAGGGTCACGTGGGTTCCTGACTGCTGCTCATCCGGTGCTCGAAATGTTCTGTAGCATGAGGTATGCGGTCCGTTGATTTGCACAGCTTCCTTTGTTCCCCTGCTTACTAATAATTCTCCTTAGAGATGTAACATATATGACTAATATAAATATGAGAGCTAATGCACGAGATCTATATTAAAGAAGCTTGATCGTAGTTGGATAAAAATGACACGACACTCGGTGTGTACAAATGAGATCGCGTTCAAGAAGTGATCTGAACGGAGAGGGATCCCGAAAATGAATTTTATTGGTATGCACGTTGCTGACGGGAGAAGCACTATCTTCGGAAGGTCATGGAAATCCGCGTCATGATTCACGGAAAAAGAGCATGGTGGGAGTGGTATGTTCTGTGGCTGGAACATTTAGCGGGACGGCGGAAAACAAACAAACCTCAAGCGCCTTCATGGGAGGTCGACAGTTCAGACGATATGTTGGTTTCATGCATTCATACTGTTTGCAAGCTTTTTCTAGGGGTTGTTTCAGCCGGTTAATAGCGTGTTTTCTGAACGCCTGAACTGTATTAACAGAACACATAACAGAAACTTTTTGTAACCTTCTTCAAGACCTGTGAAGTGGGCGCTTTGTTACTATATTTGCTTTCCACTATGATGACATACACAGTGCCTGGAGCCCTGTGACTGACATGGAAAATATCTCTCTGTTCGGATCGGATCATTTCTTGTACGCGATCGACATCAATAATACCTTTCCTTTCAAACTTCACTTCTGTCTCCGTTGGAGGATTGGATTCCCGCACACCCAAAAACCCGCTCAGCCTTCCTCCTCTCCCTGACAAACAGAGGAATCGTGTCCTTTCAAGTATCCCGCTTTCGGTGGTTCTGGGCGCTCGGATGAAAAGAGCTTTTCGGGGAAATGGGTCACTGCCACCCGTGTGCCCAGATCAACCGAAAGCCCAGAACCTCCGAACATTTTTTCGGATGAAATGAACTTTTGGTTGATTTTGGACGTCGGTGGAAATGGGCATTTGGAGGATATGAGGCCTAACCCAGTGAAAGTGACCTCAACAAAAGGCTTATGAAGGAAACGCTGTCCATTATCTCTGATGGGAACTGTGTCAGCAAGCCTTCCCTGACCTTCCCGTTGGTTTTGGGGACGTTCTTACGTTCTCCTCACCCTTCATTCTCACCCACTTGAACCCTCATATGTTTGTGCTGTTAAGTAAACTTTCAGCTGTGTTTGAGACCTTGTCTGTGTTTGTCGTTTTTTTTTTTTTTTGTCCCCTAGTCTCGGGTTTTTAAGTTATGGTACCGTACATGTTTGTATTCCAATATATGTTGTATATGTATCCAATTACGGTTATTCAACGAGTCGCTTAATTTATTCGTATTCAATTCCATTTTAAAATGACTATTCACACATAGATGGGTAGAAATCCAGCGAACCGGTAGAGATGTAGGAAGGGAGTTGCCTCAGGACAGAAGCCGGCTTCTGTCCTGAGGCAACTCCCTTCCTATTCACACATAGCATTTCTTTGCCTAGGTAGTCGCTGTGGGTCAGTTTTGGTGAATTTACTTCATGTCTTGCAACAATGCGGCCTGTACAGTCATGGGGCTCCCGAGATGTGATACCGCTAGACATATTGAAATATATTTTTGTCTGTCAATTTTGTTGCTTTCTCTCCGCATTTTATTTCCCTCTTGCACGTCGATCTGCGCACTTCTAAAAAAGAACTTGACATGCTCCTGGTCATTCCGAATGACGTCTTCTCTCCTGATTTGTTGAAACTGGACGTCGTGCTACTTTCTGTGACACTTCACATTTGTGCTAATTAGCAGAGAAAATGTTTTTCCGTGTTAGCGCTGCGAAGCAACTATTGCTGTACGCTGTGTACAGGCGTGGACAGAGGACAGCAGGAGGGAGGGTGACAGGTGGCTAGTATGCGTCCTGGGTTGACTTCAGGGCTAAGTGAGCCGACATTCGTCAGGAAAGTCCGACGGAAAACCCAAGGAAAACCTCAGAGAGCACACCTGGTGACAGGATTCGAACTCGTGTCACGTTGTAACAACGAACGTGAAATTGATTGCATTGTATTCCCTACGAGAAATCGCAAGTGAAAGTAGGTCGAGCTTTCAAAGTAAAAACCTTTAGTAAGTGGCTAGAAATTTTAGTATTTATTTTGAGCCGGAGGACTTCAAGGCCTGCAATATCGCAACCGGGGATTTCGCAAAAATTCCACGCGTGCCAAAAGTGGATGTTTCTCGAGGGCACATTTTTTTCCGGGGGACATATTTTCGAGGGGACATTTCTTCCGGGAACATTTTTTCCGGTTCCCCCAGAGCACGCGCGTCTTTGTCTCGTTCCTTTTTCTTTCCAACTAGTTTCTTTGTTTTCTACATGTGGGGGAACTGAACGAAGAACCGGAGCATGGAAGGAGGGGGCACCACGGTAAATGTTTATTATGTAGGCAAGGGGAAGGAGTGCTGTCGCATCCATTTTGCTACGAGGAATTTTTGTCGCACGATAACTATATTGCAATGCAAATGCAATTTCTTGGATTGAACTCTGAAATCTGTAGACAGATCCTCCGTTTACTCGCAAATACAACGATCGTCTCACGACAAACTGTGGGCAATCAGCGCCGCGTAATGCGATGGAGACGACTGAAATAAACTAGTGAAATGACCACATTTCGTGGCGAAAGATCACACCTCTCGTCATCTCACAAAGCGATAACACGAGTCGCAGCCAAATAGAAAAAAAAAAAGTTATCTTCACCTACTAGTCACGGCCGCTACTATGCGGAATACGGACAGGTTACATAGCATATAATTGTCGACTTCCCTATTTTACTTCGGTTATGCCATTCCTTTGATTCTTATCATTTTGTGTGCGTACTGTGAGTTGAACTTCTAGTTTCAACAGAAGTGGTAATTTCATAATTCATTTCAAGAAATCCTGTTTCTGTAAGCTGTATTGCGATAAAACTGCTACCGATCGGCACGTAAACAGACTCTTCACAGCTGACTGCAATTATTTAGTATTTGCGTCAATTTTGATGACGGTTGTTTGACCATTTTGCATTTGAGATATATATTTTTATATATCTCAAATATATTATATTTTGCACAGTCTTCGTCACATGCTACGCGCGCGGCAGCTACCCCCGTGCTACTAAAACCACGAAAATCAACTCGCCGTCTTGCACGATAGTTTCAGAAGTCTTTTGCGAGACAATCCTCCCTTCTACACACATATAAACACCGGGTACAATGGCATACAGAAGAGACTCAAGGTCAAAGGGTCCAGTCGGGAGAATCGCGCGTGGGACAGCTGCCCCACGCGCGATTCTCCCTAACGGGGTCATCCACGGAAACCGCGACGGTGGCGCCCCGCCGTCACAAGTCCGTAAGTAAATTCAAGATGGCTACCGTGAGACCGTAGCCTTAATATCGCTACAGTGGCTAGAAGGAGAAGTGTGCCGGGCGCCGGGAAATAAGCGCACAAAACTGCAATGAAAGGATCCAGGTGGCGCTGGTCGCATTAGGCGAGTTACCTCCCGAAGGGCTCCTACGTGGGAAGTTGCGGAGTTCGGCACTCAAACCCAGGATTTCACGTTAGCTTGAAAAGAAATCTTGGTGGTACTTGATTCATGTTCTCTTAATTAT